>NW_009194426.1:3422-21163 GCF_000690835.1 Fulmarus glacialis | reverse complement strand
CTCGAGCTGGGACGCCTCTCAAGGTTGCTCCTCGAGGCAGAGAGACCTTTTACCAACAGCAGATCTTTGCTGAGTAACTGATAGCATGCTGAATTAATACTAATGAAACATTACTAATCCATGTAGCTATTAAATATTAATTACTACAAACTTTGTATATATAATTCCATTAGACATAAACCGTTGTCCAAGTCTGAGACTACGTTTGGACCTAGCCGCACCTAAGCTCCGTTAGGAGTTTAGAAAGCAAGGGGGTACACTCTGAACCTCATGACTCAATGGGAGGGTCTTCCTTACCTTTTCACCTCTGGTCTCTGTGTGAATCATTCTAACTCAATTCTAACCCAATTTTCCTTTGTATGTTTCTTCCATGTAGTAATTAATAAAGTGAACCTTGCCATCAAACTTATTGAACCTTGGTAAACCACTGTTAAACTTTGTTAAATTCCATTGAATTCATTGAACTCTGTCAAATTATTATTTTACCTCAATAAAACATATTGCTGCTTCTCTCTTTTGAGTGAGGTGCATTCCACTCATTCATGACAAATTGGCATAGTTGGCAGGATCCTAAATCAGGATTTGTGACACCTAGCAAACACAGAATATTATGATGGCTCTAAAGTTGAATGGTATATCGAAACACGTAAAGGAAAGCACCCTGCTGGAGGCTGCATAGTGCCTCCAAAGACACATTTCTATTTGTGTTTTCCAGGAGTTTTTTATTACTTTAAAGTTCCTTGTACAGGTGTGAGGAACAACGGGATGACCAGATCTTGTGTTATTTCTGCTAGTAGGTGATAGAATTACCCGTAAAGGAGACAGGCTCTCTTTTCTTTTTCCTAGTTTACCTCCAATCTCACAGTGTAGTTCTTAGTAATGAAAAATCAGCATGAATACCACCATATTGTGTTTTCCTTTTTAGCTCTGCAAAACAAATACTTAATATTATATTCTTTTCAGATCATCTCATAACATGTACTACACTGCTCCATAGTAAAAGTTATTAAATAGCATTGCAAGCTATGTTCTGAGTCATTAATGCACAAGTAGGAAAGGAGGCATTTTTTCATGTTTTTTTTTAAACCTTTATATATAAGTTAATGTATAAAGGCTTAATGGATGATTAATAGATATTTCAATAAATAACAAATTATTATGGACTTCATCAGGTCAATAGTTTGCGAATTATCATGGTACTTACATACATGATGTACTTATAACCATCTGGTACATGTACAGCTTAGACCTGTAGCATGCTCTTAACATCTATTAATAATTTTAAATAGTTTATAAATGTAATATTTGAATGATGTGGGGTTTTTATCATATGAAAAATAGAGATTTCAGGTTTCTTAAAAGGAAAGAACCATTTAGTTCTTGGTTGTGTGTTCAATATGCTCAGTATCTAATTTGATTTGTAGCTTCTCTTGGTTTATGACAATGTGATTTTTCCCTGACAGCTTTCCTTTGACAGTGCCAATACTTGCAGTTGCTTGTTCATGTGTGAATACTATTTGATAAGTCTCTATATTCATATGCTGTCATTTTGCAGCAGTAAAATAAACCACCATCTTTTTCAGACATGGATAGAATCAGATCAGAGCTTTTATTTTTACAGGAAGATAAAGTAAAATGCTGAAGGATACTATTGCCATGTTTTTGGAGCATTGTGAACTGAGCTGATGAGGAAGTAATTAAAGACAGGAAAAAACAATCCCACTGAATACCACCTCATACAAATTACAGGAATCAGAAAAGCTTTTCATATGTAGAAGCCTGATTTAAAAGCTCTGAGGGGAGAGGGTAAAAAGAGGCATTATTTGTGAGCAATGCACAAAATCAATGGATTAATCTGAACAGGCATTAGCTCCTCGACCCTGGAAACTGTGATTCACCTCTATTGTGTAGCAAGTGTTTTGGGGAGTTAGATCCTCAAGTCCTTCCAGATTTGTTCACAGAATCTGAATGATAAAGACGAATTCTATTATGATTGCAAAATGTTAAATATTGCCTACTTAGATTTCCTTCAGGCATTAAAGGCCAGCATTGCACCCTTCCAGACTGAAACAAAAGGCAAAAAGAGGACTGACAGAGGTTTAAAAAGAAAGTCTCATTCCCTGCACACTGGAAGTAAACAGAAAGGGGTAGTGCTGCTTACTAAGGACTATATAAAATTCTTCCCTTCAACATGAGTTTTAGGGACAAACACATGATTTGCTGTGACTCAAAGTCAGGCAGCTGCCTCTGAAAGTGAATATTGTCCAACCTGTTCCCAGGCTTAGACAGACTCACACCACCAGAGCTTACTGCTGCTGAGAATGTCACATCTCGTACGTGGGTTTGCAGAGTCCTCCACAGACACAGGGAGGACTAATTCAGACTGGCTAACACACAGGGTATGATTTAACTCAGAAGACTGAGGGAGGGAGCAGGTGGGGATGAAAATGGCTTTCAGCATTTTTCAGTGTAGCTGAGCTATGTGTAGGAGTCCACTTCTTCCTAACAGCTTGCACAGGGAAATATCTGCTGCAAAGGCACCGCAAGGCTTGCTGCTTCCAGGGTGAAGATAAAGGAAGCTCCAGTATAACGGGAAGTGCAAAAATTTAGCAGATGCCTCTCCCCTTCCCTTCTTCCACCACAGGTGATTGTGGATTAAACAGTGGTGAAAAAATGTTTGTGGGCACAAGAGCTCAATTGACCTGTTAGTAGGGTCCCCAGTATGCTTTCCATTCATGCCAGTTTAACCTCACCCACACTATTCCTGGATATGGCACAAGGGCTATTTCCAAGGCGCTGCCGGGATACAGCCACCCGATGTTAGAAGCTCTGAGAGGTTGCTCTATGGATGCAAGCTAGTCCAGGCATGTTGGTCTCCGGGCCAAAGAAAGACCTTGGGCACATTTAATTCACTGATATATGTGCACACTCGAGCTTACCTGGTACATTAATGAGTCAGGTCCCTCCATAACCTCTCAAAGTGGGGAGGATGCAGCAGACTGTGACCCCGGCTCTCCCAGCTCCAGGTGGCTTTGGCGATGAGGAGTGCTATGCACAGCTGCGTAACCGGGATCCTCACATGCCTCTTCACACTCTCATTAGGGACTGTTGTTCTTGTCAGTCCCACAAGAGATGATTGTGTAAGAGTAATGAAAGCAGAGAACAAAGCTCCTGACCATCACCAAACTAACACAATAAATAAAAAGCTGATGAGCAAAATATTTCATGAAAGTTGATATTGAGTGTATTAATTTTGTTAAAGGGGTGATAAGATATAAATTTTTGGAAAGCAGCGCAAAGCCAGGCGTACATGAGGTGGTCCCAGCTGAGGGAAGTCAAGGGGCAAAATGCCACACTGTCATGCAAAGATACCCATATAGCATCGAAATTACATAGCTGGGGAAGTGCAGAAGTGAATGCAGCTGTGACATTGGTGCAGCACTGTGCTACAGCACAACATTGCACCAGACTGGGAGGGTGGAGGTGGACAACACTGCAGCTACCGCTGTCCTCTCCAGCAGAGCCAGAGTGTGGGTAGCAGGGGCAGCCCACCATGGGAGGAGCAGATTACTTCAGTTCACGGTTTCATCAGGGCCTCGGTGCATGGACAGGCCCCTAGGCATCTCCAGTTTCAAGATTTGTAAAAGCACAAAGGTATAAAGTAAATTGATGTCTAAAGGTGAACAGCACTAAGTATTCTTACAGTGATTAGTGGGACGATCTCAATACCGGGGAAAACTTGTCACCATTCAGAAACAGCAAGATGGTATTTTTATGCTCAGATTTTTTCTTGAACATCCAAGCAACAAAATGTAAGACGGATAGCAAAAATAGCAAAAAAACCTTCATAGGATAATGTTGTGAAATCAAGTCTATTTAACACAGGATACCCTATACATGCTAAATTATGTTAATTATAAACTATCTGTACTTTACAAGATCATCTACAAGCATGATTTTCCATTGCAATTTGTGCATTTGGACTCCTATAGATCCCTGATCTGGGGATGATCTGGGAACCTCGTAGTATCATGGCACGACCCATTAAGTCAAGATCAAGCCCGATGATAGTTCATTCAAAGGTTGAAGTTCTTTCTATCTCTTACAGGGGTCCTAGGTAATTAACTTACATTAGATTCTAAATTCACAGGTATTTAAAAACAAGTGATGTGACTCTCAGTACATGTAAAAAAAAGAGAGCCTCTTCCTAATGAAGGTTACATATAGCTACAAAATTTCTTGCTACTTTTGCTGTAAGCAGGAAGAAAAGCAGACAGCAGTTATTCCCTTCTGTCCTGCAACAAGGGCAGGAGAAAGTAAAAGGGTTTACTTATATAGTCCATGCAGAAAGGACTGACTTGTAGACTACCACCACTGCCAGAGGTGGGCACTGAGAAAGTCCATAAAATCTAACATACCATTGCTATTGTAATTTCTGTTTGCAGTAACTTCAAAGAATACCTGCCATACACCAACACACCACAGTGCCAGGCTCTGTACTCACACAGGCCAAAGGATGATCCTTCCAAGAGAGTTTTACAATTCAAAAGCAGAATAAAATATTCTTTGTGCTAACGCTTGCTGATCCATGCTGATCTGAAATGTAATACGTGAGTGCATCTGAGACAAGCCAATCTCTTCAGCAATGTGAATACTAGCTGAATCTTAATTTTTAGTTTATCTTTGCTCACTACTCTTCCAGCTTATGTGGCTGTCAGTGAGCTGCAAGACCATTTCTGCATGCTGCTGCTGGACCTATCCATCCTCAGTCATCTGCACTTTCTTCCATTTTGTTTGTTTGTCTTTTTAATGTGTCCTTCTGATCACTCCCCATTCCTCCCAGATGAGTTTCATTCTCTCCACTGAAACAGTTTCTCCATGTTTCTGGGTGTTTCTGGCATCCGGAAATTGGCAAAAAAGGAGAGTTTTTAAAAATGGCATGTAGTTGCCTCTTACATTATAAGGGCGGCCTGAAGGCCTTTTTTCAAGATAATCAATGTTGAGGGAATTTATACTGCATGTAATTAACTGGGTATGTTTTATGGAGCTAAGGCTGGGCACCCAAAACAAGTGCATTAGCAGTGATTCTGCTTCCACTGAAATGGGCACATCTAATGCTCAGAATTTTATTTACCTAGGAAAAGAATGGGTGTGTAGAAGGACATGAAATGCCAGTGATGTAAAATATGGAGAAAAACATTCTGAGTTCGGTTAAGGGGTAATGTAACAGTAAAAAAACCAGGTAAACAGAATAGTTTGTGCACACAAAATATATTGTTTCAAATTAAGAGCATAGTGCAGACACAGCTAACAATGGGCATAGCCAGGTATTTGTCTTTGTCATAACTGTGCCTTGAACACTAAATTAACTCAAAAACCAAAACAAGTTGGGGGTGCAGAAAGCTTGTGTCTAAGTCATCAGCACAGGAGTGCTGGTGTACAGCCAGAGTAACACAGTAAGAACCAGGAGCTGTGATGAAATCAATTGTCCTGAGCTGCTGCAGTTTTCAGAGAGAAAATAATTTATTACTTTTGTGTGGGTCTCTGAGTAAAGACAAAGAAATGCAGTGGAGTGGTAAGTGAAGAAGCTTTGATGCAGCAAAATTGTAGCCTGATCCTGTAGTGTTAATTAGAAAAAAGTATGATAAACTCTCCCAAGTATTGAAAGATACCGAAATAAACAATATCTGATTCCCCTATTTGTTTTCCCTGTTCAGTTCTGATCATATTTATGATTACTTTACATATAAACAGAGATAACATCAAGATAGTCTGCTCAGGTCATAGACAGTCCTGCCTTACCTCCATTTATGTAAGCAGAATCTGGACCTCTGATGGCAGCAATATCTGGGGAGGAATGATAAAACACAAAGAAAGACTTTGTGATTTTCCCAAGGTGGAACTAGACTTCATCTGTGAAGAACTATGCTCTTGACATAGTGCGGTCAGCTGCTTTCGTCTGTGGATTAATCTGACTAGAGGTCAGGGGACAGGGATCAGGATTCAAAATGCTAATAGTGAAAGAAATTAATTTTCTCCTTCATCCTTCAGAAATGAACTGGTATGCCTTCAAAAACCTGACCAGAGTGGGCAGGATCCTGCCTGGTTGAAGTGCAGTAAGCAAGCTTCAGCATGGGTGGTTGTGGGGCAATGAACCAAACACGGTACAGGAACCAAGCGCCCTCCTGTTGTTCAGAAATATTTGAAGTTTTGAGGGTTTGTTCTGAACAAGCACAATAAGCTGGGAGATGTAAGGAGCTTTCTCAGCCTAGATCTGGACAAGGAAAGAATTGGGCAGATATGAACAAACTGTGTTGGCAGTCAGCTAGGCGGGTGGAAGTCAGCTCGCTTAACTCCAGGTGTCCAAAGCATCTTGTTTCAGGCAATCTCAGTTTCCTTTGGAGTCACTGTAGAGACAGAGAGGAGGACCATTCAAAAGACCACAAATTGCTCTCTGGATGCACTTATCTTTTTCCACTGACTATAGAGGAGCTCAGACAACCAACTTGGACTAAACACCCAACTCAAGATGCATGGAATTAGCTAAGTCCTATCTTTAGCAACACAAAACATGCCAGAAGCATGCCAGTCAAAGACAAATTATCATTTGCCATCAAAATACAAGTATGGGCAGATCAGGCTTTTTTGATTTGCTATATTCTTTGTAGAAATGATCCCACCCATAGTTACACAGGGACATACCCCAGGGTCAGCCAGGCAAGTAAACAGAAAGATAGTTTGCAGTATACTGGGAGTGTTCAGTACTTAACACTGACTAGTCTAAACTGATTATGTAGGAGATTTAACTGAAAAAAAAACCCCTGAATTTGAAGTAGATCTTGGAGCTCAACACAGAGAACAATATTAGGCCAGGGTATGCAGTATGTCTGAAGATAAAGATGAAATGTGGTGTATTCATTCACTGAAGAGTAAAGTTCAATTTAGAAACCGTACTTTGAGAAGTGCATTAGCCTGACCCAGGCAGAACTGTTCACACTTGCGAGCCACACACCACCCAAACTCTTTGCAATTGCCTTCATGCTTGCTCTCTTCTCACAATGTTACTTGCTAGGACTTCTGGGCTGGGGGCATGCTGCAGGGTCCTCAGGTGTACCCTTCAGTCCTGCTTTGAATCACAAAAGCTTTCACAAGCCCTAAGCAGGAGTGTTCTCAAAGACATGTTTTTTTCACCACTGATGGTAGTCAACAGCACATCCAGGTATCAGCAGCAAGGCAAAGTGTGTACTAGTGGCAGAATTTAAATTCAGGGTTTATAATGAGGTGAAGGGAGCGTTGACAGCAGCTCATGGTCCTCAAATTTTGCAGTGTATCCAGCTACATGTAACCTGCCTCTTTATGTATGAGGTGCCTGACTGAAGTTGTGATGATTGTGGATTCCCCTGTGTTCACCAGAGGGTTGGGGTCACAGAGCTGTGGGGCCACACCAGGCTTGCAGCTATCATCGGGACCTCCAGGATTTCTGTGTGAGAGTGGATGCGGGACAAGCTAGCTCTTGATGTCAGCCTGCAGTGAGACAGGTCTACCAGTTCAGAAGCAGGTTTCCACAGACACCTGGAAGCTGATTGGCCCAGACTCCTACAAGCTGGTTGGTGCTCAAAATTGGTGAGTCAGTGCTGCCTTGAGTGGGGATGCTTATAGTTTACAAAAGCTGGTGGAAATTGCTAATTTCTGAAAAAAAAGAGATCTGAAAAATAGATCCTAAATACAAAAACTGTTTTCACATGAGCAACTTTTCCAAAAGGACCCACAGTCACCCTCTTCATATCCCCTGCACATGACAGAATAGTCTACACATTTGTTTCTCCATTTTAAATTGTGAGCTTCTGATACCTACTTTGTAAAACACTTTAAGCTCTATGGATGAAATATGCTAGCTAAGATCCAGGTATGATTATCCTCACTGTTATTCTTTAATCCACCAAGAAGTTTGCTGAAATGACTCTATAGGTTACTTTTGAATGTTCCTGACCTAATTTTCCTGTGTGCACATGTGAATAGGCAGGTGCCAGATGTTGACTACAATATTTTTATGATCAAAATTAGCAACCATTGTGCATTATCTGGTTCATCCCACCCTTGCATGTATAAATCAGAAGCTGAGTGCTGAGCACTGGCTGCCATGATCCCAGGCGTGGGAAGAACAAGCATAGCAAAGATTTACTTAGGAGTCCAACACCTAATTAAATGAGGGGCTGGAGAGAGGAAGAATAAAACAGCTATGGGGGTGAAAATAAAGAAAGTGTTTTACAAGTTTGCCCATACTCCAGGGTATAGCTCTAGTTCAAAACATAAAAAGGATGCTTTGGCTTACAAGCATATGGCATGCTCGCTCAGCTTAGAGGCATTAAATCTGCAAAAATTAAGTAAATATTCTGGCAGCTTTATTAAACATTCTGCTTTCTCTAGAAAGGCATATCCTGGATTTGACTCAGTTCAGAGACAGGTTCTCAGGCTTTACCAAAGGCAATTATATTACCCTATTGATGGAGCTGCCATCACTTCCCTTTGGGAGGCTTTTCACAGTCTGGTAGACCTCTTGACAAGGAAAATCACACTAAAACATCAGGTTGAGATGCAGTCTACTTTTCCCCTCCTTTTTTTTTCTCTTCCTCCCCCTCCAAATTAATGCAAAATATTCTTACAATCATCAGCATTGAGGTATAGGCAGTTGCACTTCCGACACTTAGTTGTCTTTTTCTTGATTTTTGAGTTTGGGTTAAATTATAATAATTTCTAGTGCATTTCCTTTGACAGAATCAATCAGGACCTTAGCTGCTGCAGTGACCAGCTATTACTGCCAGCCAGGAAAACCCTCTACCTTCAGTACAGCATGTGGACTCCTCTGTGCAATGCAAGGGACATATAGGCACGTAAGGAGGGAGTTTTCAGAGAAAGCAGTGAGTTAAACATGATGCGGCTAATAGGAGAGGACCCCTCACGAATCCCTGCCATTTAAAAGTAGTGGATACCCAGTGCACTTGGCATTCCCAGTCAATGCATTCTCTTTGGCTGCTGGAGCTTGATCCAGGTCAACCCTTTACCGTGAAGGACCTCAAAGGCTATTGCCAATGTGGCCCATAGATGTGGTCTGTGCCCTCCCTCCTTTCCCATCATCTCTGCTGGGGCATACTTGAATAATCAATGGCTCGCTCTCTGCCTATGCTCCCATGTTTACTTCCAGAGAGAGGGAAAGCAGAGTGTATATCCCCACCAATCGTTGCTTCAAGTCACTGAGCTCTTGAATTGAACCTGCTCCAAGAGATTTACTTGGCTGTGTTTTGTGAGGACAGGAAGGGCGCTGACAATGTTTATCCTCAAATGGGGCCAGTAGCAGGGCATTGAGCCTGTGATGTATCAATACTGGTATCAATACAGGCTGGGTATGAAGGGATTAAGAGCAGCCCTGCCAAGAAAGACTTGGGTGTACAGGTGGAGGAAAAGCTGGACATGAGCCAGCAATGTGCACTCGCAGCCCAGAAGGCCAACTGTGTCCTGGGCTGCATCAAAAGAAACAAGACCAGCAGGTCAAGGGAAGTGATTCTGCCCCTCTTCTCTGCTCTGGTGAGACCCCACCTGCAGTACTGCGTCCAGCTCTGGAGCCCTCAGCACAGGAAGGACATGGACCTGTTGGGGCAGGTCCAGAGGAGGGCCATGAAAATGATCAGAGGGATGGAACACCTCTCCTATGAAGAAAGGCTGAGAGAGTTGGGGTTGTTCAGCCTGGAGAAGAGAAGGCTTTGGGAAGACCTTATTGCAGCCTTTCAGTACTTAAAGGGGGCTTGTAAGAAAGATGGGGACAAACTTTTTAGCAGGGCCTGTTGTGACAGGACAAGGGGTAATGGTTTTAAACTAAAAGAGGGTAGGTTTAGACTAGGTATAAGGAAGAAATTTTTTACAATGAGGGTGGTGAACCACTGGCAGAGGTTGCCCATAGAGGCGGTAGATGCCCCATCCCTGGAAACATTCAGGTTGAACGGGGCTCTGAGCAACCTGATCTAGTTGAAGATGTCTCTGCCTACGGCATGGGGGTTGGACTAGATGACCTTTAAAAGTCCCTTCCAATGCAAAGTATTCTATGATTCTATGGTTCTATGTGAGCTCTGAGCAGCTCAGCAGGGATGGTGGGTTGGAACAACTGCACAGACATAAACATAAGCACCTCATGGGTGTTGCTGTCAGTTTAGGCCCTAGGCTACAATAAAGTTAGGCTGTAGCTGGGCAGAGGGCTTGAGGACTGAAATCATGCTTAGACAGTCTAACGTGTCTCCAGAGAGACCTGAAACCTAACCTGCAATGGGATGGGTGTCTGGTTTCCCAGAACTGAAAAAAAAATTTTTCTAGAGCAGAAAGAAAAATAAAGAGGAGGGCACTTGGTTCCTGTACCATGTTTGGTTCTTTTGAGGGAGAAGGGGGATTTATATTGATGCAAGAATTTGAAATGACCTCATTTTTTCCAAAAGCACTGAAACACAATAGTCAAGTAGGTCCTACAAAGAACTTTATTGGTGGTGTGAAGATTGCATGATTCTATATGTTACAGGTTTATTCTTGGACCTGAGGTGGATTCTGCAGCAAACCAGCACTGTCTGTGGTCTGTGGTGACACCTGGCCACCATGAAGCCAGTGGGAAAACTCCAAATGACCCCAGAGGGTGATCAGCCTTGAACATGGGAATCAGTGAGTGGGATGAGGTCTGCTGACTGTTCTGTCTGCTATTGAATCTCTGGCAGTGCTACGTTACAGGTACTTTGGAAGAATATGCTAAATGTAAGATATTCAATTTCTAGGGCAATTATCTTGTAGCCAAGATATTAAGTAAGTAAGTCATTGCTTTTTGTCCTTAACCATGGTTTTAGATTCTTTAGATACGTTTATCTCATTATATGAGATATTACATTGTTTTTTCAGACACAGAAAAAACATGTCCTCAGCGTTGGAGACAAAATGATTTCACATCTCAGTCTTTTTTTCACTGGGATTCAGGTGATACTTTGTGCTTTCTTTGGAGGGGATACATTTTTTCATGGTCCAGACTACAGGTTTGTCATATACCTTCTGAACTAAACAACTTTTGCCTTCCAAACCCCAATGGCTCATCACCAAAACCCACAGGATATCCAGAGTGCTATGAAGTTTGCTTCTTTCCATTTAGCACTCAGCATGTGAGCTGGAATGGGAAATACAGAGGATGTAGAGCCCCAAGCCAGACTGGCATGGTTGCTGACAGACACGTCAAATGCACCAATGCATGCCAACCTGCGCCAGGTTTTGCACAGGTCCTGACGCAGGCTGGGAAGTAATGCGTCCTCGGTCCTGGCCAATGCCTCCCTCCCAGGGGAATTCGGTGCATGCTTGTGAAACACCACTGAGGGGATGTCGCTGGCTGGGAGGGTGTGAGAACGTGGCAATGGACACAGCTGTTTCCCTCATTACATGTGCAGAATATTTTCCTTTCTTGTTTACAGGGCTATAAATTGTTTTGTAGTTGGACCTTTGTTCTGGGCGCAGCTCAGCCTTGAGCTGGGTTTGCTTGTTTGTTTCCGTTCCTGCTCCGTTTCCTCTGCCTGCCTCCCGGCGTGACTAACACCGTCTGTGCTGCTTCCCTTGTCTCCGCGGCTTCCCCTCTGTGCTCTGCCACGGACGCGGGCGACTGCCGTGCTGCTCCTCCGTGTGCTGCCACGGAGCGACCTGCTCAGCATGGAGCAGTGTGGGGAAGTGCGCTAACAACAACTGAACGGTGGTCGCTTCATGGTATAGAAGCAACAGACCGTTTCTTTTAGTTAAGCAAATGAAAGGTTTGCTAGGCTTTCCTTTTTTTCTCTCACACTTATATTAGTAAAGCAAGATGCATGTGTGACGAAGAGAAAGAGATCTTGTTAACTGCGTTAGCTGAGGTAGTTTCTGATGGATTAGTATGAGTCTGGGAGATGTAAAGTGGCAGCTGTCTTCATTTGATCATTCATATTCCTTTGAACCAGATACACATTTTCCTTCTTTCACTTTGTCTTATATTTTGCTGGTCTGGGCCAAGCTTTTTGCTCTGCTATAATTGATATGATACATCTTCTTAAACGACAGCTCACTTTATCATTTCAGGCCTGTTCAGCCTCCTCGTAGCCCGGCTCGGCACACAACCTCTGCTGCAAGTGCTCCAGTGTCTCCAGCACCTTTGCTGCCGGCAGTCCCTGAGCTTAACTTCTGGTTCATGGGATTTCACCGCTTCACAGAAAGCGCAGACTCTCCCCTTAGCACAGGACTGGCATCATGCGCTAATGGATGCCTGTGCACCACAAGCATGGACCTTCTGAGCTGACTGGCTTGAGCAAAAAGGGTTGAATTGTTTCCCTTGTTTATTACTGCTTGTATTTCATATCTTCTGCAAGCTAAAGTGAAAATGAACTTGAACCGAATCCCGCTGCGGCCGGTGAACAGATTCCTGCCGATTTCAGTGGGTGTTGGAGCGTGACCCTGAAACCTACAGTCCCTCTGGGTACTCACCTTGCCCAGCTTTGCAGCTCAAGTTATCCCACTGACTTCAGGCAAGTATTTAAAAGCTTTGTTGAATCCATTCTGGATTCGCAGGGAATGTGCTTCAAAGCTTGTGTGGCAATAGAGCGATGACAGCTCAAAATGCAAGCAAGCAATGGGAAAGAGCAAGAGTTTTGCTCTTTAACAAATACAATTCAAAAGAATCTAAAGAAATTTGCGAGTGGATTTAATGCACATTTTGCCGAGCCTCACGCATGTTTTCCCATATACAGGTTTTGCCAAAAGAGCATTGTTCAAGGAATTTCTCTCTATTTTGCTTATTAGTCTGATATAAATTAAAACGTTGATAGCAGTATTTTTCACTCTGGACTGTTCTCTGTATCCTCACAAGAGTGGACAACGTAGAGTTGATGGACAGCTTCATCATGGACATCCTAAGTGTCCTGTGTCACCTACTGCACTTCATTTCCTCATTCATAAAATATGGATAGCAGTGCCTCTCTGTTTTAGAGAATGCTGTGAGGGTAAAGCCTTTTAATGATTACGAAGCACCACAGGCATGATAGTGATTGAAAGCACATATGTAGATAGATGTAACCTGTTGAAAGACTCAGATTGGGAAATGGACTTGACAAAAATTGGGAAAAATCTAAATACAGAGAATGGTTTTCTATTGAATTACACTGTAACAAATTTGATATTGCACACATCACCTCAACACAGAGATGCATATGTTGTGTACATCCTTTATAGCAATCGTTCTGAATGTACACATCTTCCTGATAAAGAAGGGAACGTAATTCAAGATATTCTCCCTGCATGATCTCAGTCATAACTCATTGGCAAAAAGTGAGCAAGTTGAGCATTTCCCCAGCTTGTCAACTTTCTGGGAAGCTGAAGCCAGGCCACATCGCTGGGCAGGGTAGACAGATGCAGAGTGCTGCCCCGGACAGCTTTTGCACAGCACTATTCACAGCGTGCTCCTGCTGTGCTCCTGCTCTGGGAACTCGTGCACAGCCATGTCTTGCATGGAGGATAGTGGAGAAAGACAGAAGTAATGTTACCATACTGGAGACATGTGAAACATAGAAAAAGTACAGGGGAGCGTGAAAAGGCAGGCGTGTGTGAGCTTAACCTGACTGTATCTACTAGCAATACATCTATACTTTTGTGGAGCAGGATCATGAAAAAAAGCTTTTCAACTGTGTTAAGTGGTTAGGGGCTGCTATTTATTTAAATAAAAGAGGGATTAGACTCTCTGGCTGTCTCCATCCTACTGAATGAAATGTGCCAGGGACTGTTTAGCCAGAGGACAGGGGACATGGCATGGTTCACCTCTGCATGGCTAAACTCTCTCCTCTGTCTGAACAGGGTAGCCTCATCCACCCACGCATCCATCCATCCACCTATCCACCCACCCATCCATCCACCCGTCCATTCATTGGGAAACACTTCCTGGCACTTGCCATTTCCAAACTGTGCCAGAACATGATCAGGGAAAGGACTAGCAGGTCAAAAGTATTCCTGGGAACATGCTTGTGACCAAACCCTGGCTGGTTGCAGAGCAAGGCTTAGTACCCCACCTCTTTATTTTACTAGAATAGATACATAGGGTAGGTAATTGGTAGAGACGATTGCTCTGTTCTGTGTTTGTAGCATGCCTCTCTTAGAAAGGTTGGGGTCCATAACCGTAGTGACAAATCTTCATCTCAGTGTAAAAAAAAAAGTAACAAGAAAGATGGCAGGTGTTTGCCCCCTCCATGGTGTTGTTATCTCCTCAAACATACTCCTGTCTTAGATGTAAGATGGATGAAATTCAGTCCTATGGTAACAATCAGTGTATAAAAAATCATAATGTAAAGGTCCTGCAGTTCCCATTTTTATGGATCTAAAACCAGAAACTTCATGAAATTGTAGGAGCAATTCCCACTTTTTATGAGATATACGCGTTCTTCATTTCTAGCCTAAGTACCAGGGCACTAAGAGGTGACATTTTGTGGAACCAAAAGGTATTTCATATAATTTACAGAAAGTTTTATGGCTCTCTCTGAGTCTGGCTTTATTGAACTTGTGATGAGGACACATGACTTTAATATCAAAAGGATGTGAAGGCAAGTCAAAATTATTTTTAAACATCTTTAAACTTTCATAACATAAATGTCCGTAGTTTCCTTGGCATGTGCGAAGTTAATGAAATGAGATTATAGCAGATGATATGGTGTACTTTACAGCCATGTAATGTTATTTAGCCAGGAATCAGGTTTCCACCATACAGACGCTATGTAAAGCAATAGTATGTGAAAGTAATGTTATTTTTTATACCTGTGCTATGGACATTTCATTAGCTAAAGAAGCTCCTAAGACCAAGTGTTTTTTGAAGTCATACTGCCTTATCAGATTGTGATTTCTCATCTGTGACTTAGATATGTCTTGGAAGAAGACACCTTCCAGTTTAGGCAAGACTGTGCAGCTTGCTGACCAATATAATGAATTTCTGATTACTCATTTTATTCCTTTATTGGTCTGTTAAAATGCTCTATCATGGAGGGACAGGAGCTTAAATAAATACTAGAATGCAAATGAAAAGTCTGGATAAAAACTACCTGTATTTTAAACAGTGAGGGCACTGTACTGCAGGGCTTTTTTATGCATCCCTCAACAACAGGGACAAGGAACATAAGTGATTTAAAATCAACTGCAACTTTAAATTTAAAAATAAATGTTAAAAGAATAGTAAAATTTAAGTAGACTTAAACGTAATTACCCTTCCTGGCCTAAGCCCAATATCTTGCTTGTATGAAGTATGGTTGCCAATTACAAATTGTATAGTGCAAGGCAAGTTTCCAGTACTGGAACATTGCATTGCCCAAGTGTTTTATTCAGAGTGTCAAACAACATGTTAATAATTTACTTAAATTCTAGTACATCCAGTAGTTTTATGATACTATGCTTTAATTTATTCCCTAATTAAATTAAAAAAACTGAGGTGGGAGAAGAAAAGGCAAAAGGGCAGAGAAGGTGAGATCTGAACGTAAACATAACTCCAGCAATTATTTGGGGCTGGAAAGAAAGCACACATCCCACAATCCACACTCTTTTTCACACAGGTAATTACCTTACTTACCTTACCTAAAAAATGTAACTTCTGGACAACTCATCGTATGGACAACATGGAGTGAGGGAAAACTTCTGGCTTGCTCTAAAGATCTTGTTCAGGAAAAACTAGTTTTTGAGGTCACAAAGAGAACAGAAAAAGTCTGAATTACTTGGAATTAATTAAGAGAAAAGGATAAGAAAATATACAAAAATAAACCCATGTGGACCTCAAGACAATCAAGATAACCATCCAGCCTCTCCTGGAGAAAAGGAGGAAGACAACTCTGCTCCCAGCCCTTCTCCACGCAAAGACCCCAGGATGCTGACACCCCCAGATAGTGACTGTCAGCATTAGCACCCAGAATAGCACTGGCAGGGGGAGCATAACACCGAAGAAAAGGAGGAGATACTAAGGAGGTTTTCTATATAAAATATTCAACAGATGTTGAGATTGGGTTGTTAGTGTACAGTGTTGATACTAAGCTGAAAAAACATTAACTCTGCTAACTATGAAATTTTTTTCTTCATATATATGGTTTTCTCTCCGCCCATAGTAAAATTTTGAGCTTAACAGAAGGTAAGAGGATGGTCTTCCCATAAGCTGCATGGACTAATTTCAGAAATGGTAAGAAAGGTGAAAGAAAAATATGATAGTGTCAGGAAAAATTGAAGGCACAGACCAGAACAGAGGAGATAGTGCTTAAAAACCGAGGGTCTTCTTGGAGCTTGTAACAGTTCTTTGCCTAAATATTATAACAAACTAAATTTGCGTAATTATAGAAACTGCCAGGATCAAAGTATAAGGTAAATGAACTTCCAATAAAAAAAAAACAAACAAAAAAACCCCAAATGAAAAAAAAAGAAAAAAAGGAAGAGGTGAAGTATGTGAAAGTAATGTTATTTTTTATACCTGTGCTATGGACATTTCATTAGCTAAAGAAGCTCCTAAGACCAAGTGTTTTTTAAAGTCATACTGCCTTATCAAATTGTGATTTCTCATCTGTGACTTAGATATGTCTTGGATCAGTAACTGTTCAGAATTATTCTTTACATTATAAATATTGTATCTTCATTTCTAAAAATAGCCTAGCTGTTCAGCAAAGCAACTTACGTTCCTCAGACTGTAGGGAGCCTACCACATTTTATATGACCAATTCACACATTGTAATCATTCTTCTTTGCGAGGTTAAGATGTGGTTTTTTTCTCTCTGGTGGCATTATGTACTATGATATGAGCTTTGGAGTACAGCATTTCAGTTTAAGTAAAAAGCTTTCTTCACTGGATCACTGTAATAAAGCTTTTTCTGTAACTAAATTATGATTCTGCTAATAGCTCCCTATTTTATTTTGTTATTATAAACAGAATAACTTCCTCTTAAAACAAGCTTAAAAGAATATAAAAATATGGTTTACTTAGGAACTCAGCTACGTCTCAATGAATTTGGTTTTGCCAACTTGTTCCCAAATTGTTTGGCTTTTTAAAGTGCTCATGCATAGGTGAAGTTTGTACTTGCCTAGGTACTTCATATAAGTCCTGTAGGTAAAGACACTCAGGATATCACAGGAAATACACTTCCTCTGGAGTAACACTTTTAGAAAGAAACACACTTAAACACAAGAGCACATTTTAGGAAATGAGTACTTAAATGACTTTCTTCAGATGGGTATTTTCAAATCTAGATTTTGTCAATCTAGATTTTGGTAACCAAAAAGAGGCTAAGTTCTCAAAACCACCTAAACACCAGAAAGCTTTCAGTGAATTGATCCACTGCAAATGTGTAACCTTAAGCAAGTAATTTAAGAGCCTTTTGTATTAGATTATGTGGTAAGAAGCTGGTCCCCATGCACAGAGAAGTCCCCAGTGGGGGGGACCCCAATAACACCTAGACCAGCTGCTCCTGGGGCATCACAGGAGCCCCCAAAGGCTCATCCTCCACCATGAAGGACCCCGGGGCACAAGGACGGGGGCACCCCAATGACCCCGTCACAGACACAAACCCCAACACACCCCGCCCAGGCTGCCCTGGGGAGCCTCAGTCCGTGGGCCAGGGGACACCCGTCATCACGAGCCAACAGGAGAGGGTCCCCATCACCCCACAGACTGAGGGGTCACTGCCAGGAAGGTGGGGAGCCCT
>NW_009194426.1:0-3223 GCF_000690835.1 Fulmarus glacialis | reverse complement strand
CCCATTCTGTCCTGGCCTCTCACTAAACCCTATTTCTAGCTATTTTCCTGGGTGAGGGGCTCTGTCCCATGTGCAGGGGTGTGTGGGGGTCTCAGTGACAGGCCCTGGGGTAGGATGGGGTCCGGAGGCCCACGTGTCCATGGTGCCGGTGTCTGGAGAGAGTGAGTTGGCTGCTGGAGGGACCAGGGGGTCCGGGCCAACTGCCCGAGGGTCTGGGGGTCATCTGAGACCCATCTGCACGTGTGTGTGTGTGTGTGCACCAGAGAGACATCCATACCAGCAGCTGGAGCCGGGCTGCAGCCTTGGGGACTTGTGTGTCCAGGTGCCAGCAACTGGGGAGACTGAGATCTCGGGGCAGCTACTGGGCAGACTGAGTATCTGAGCTCAGCTGCTGGAGGAATCCACCTTGCGTGATTGTATTCCCCAGTATGGGACCTTCAGCGTGAACTGCCAGACAGGAGGACAGGATGAGACCATTGGTGCTGCTTGAGTCTTTTTGAGTGCTGTTTTCTGTCTGTGTTGATCTGTGTGGCCAGCCATGTATGTATGTATATATGATGTATATATGTATATATGTGGTGTATACATGTGCTCTGTGTGTGTGTGCCTACTGGGAACACCGGTTCAGCCTTGCTGCTGGCTGGACCTAAGGGTATTGAGATGTGGCAGCCTTGCCTCTGTCACGCTGCAGGATTTGGCAACCCCTGCATCATGTGTGGCTTCACCTGCCTGTAAATGCCAATAACAAGGCAGTACTCCGCTCCCCTCACATAAAATCAAAGTTTAAATTAAAGAAGTTGTCCTTAAACTATTTTTTACTGACAGCAGAAATCTGGTATTCAGAGGACTGGAACTGATCTATGATCTGGGCTGAGGTGTGAGGCCAGGCAGTTTAGGTGAATAAGGAAATTGCCTGGTTTCCAGGAGCGGGAGCACAGAGTTGTTCTCAGTGGGAACCCCACCTAGAGGAGGTGTATCTGCAGGGGGTTGTGCTAGCAGATCACACGGACCTCCTCACACTGAATCATGAGAAAGCTATGACTATTTGACTCCAGTCTTTTATATACAAGTTGAAAAAACCCAAGTCATGGTAATTTCCTTATCTGTGTTCTGCTTTTGTTTCATGAGTCAGTGCAAATAATTGTCTTGAGAATGACAGTAATTACTCGAAAACAAAGCTGAAATCCTAGAGGGTGACTCTTGGGTCAAGCCCTTTATGCAGCTTTGACATTTATCAAAGATTTTTTTTCTATCCTGTACCCTAGCTGTACAGATGTGACAACTTCCTCTGCACCAGACAATAGGGAATGATTCCTGGGACTGAAAACACCAGACTTACACAATGACCAATTTTCAGTTTCTTTTTTCCTTGACAGAAGAGGTCTTTTTATATTTCATATTTCTACCCATGTCTTGCTGCCTGAATGGCAACAACATTAATGACATGCGAGATGGATAGCTGTGATGGATTACTTCAGCAACAGAGTCAATGTGGGGAGAATACCAACAACCTACACAGAGAGAGAAAAATAGAGCAGGAACCAGCTGACGGCTGGGATGCACCTCTGCAAGAAACCTTTGTCAAGCACCAAACAGAAGCTCAGGAGGGTCATTTTATGCATTGTTTGATGCTTGTTCAAAACTCACCACATTTCTTTTCCAGTGAGGCCAGATTGCAGAAAAAGCTAGCAAGCAGTTACATGTGAGATTTGGCCCGTGGATTCTGGTTTACTTTAGTAATTGGTGTCTAATGGGCAGTGGACATTCAGTGGTGTGAGAATAAGTGTTAAAAATAAAGGTCAAGTGGTTTCCTGTTTCTCTGGGTCTCACAATGCTGTGGGTATATTGCCCTATCTTTGCATTCCTCAGGTTTCCCGTAGAAAGAACACAATGATAATTTCTGTTCCCCGCAACAAGAAAATCCTGACCCTAGAGCATCTCTTTGACATTCCATATTCACAATTATTGCTCTGTATCTCTCCTGGGCACTATTTTTCAAACTTGTAATAATACCCTTAGACATGCTGTTTGATTATTCTGCTGTGGTTTGCCTTATTTAATTACAGAGCCTGGAGAAATCCAGACCCATGTCTTGAAACTTTTGTTCTTCAATCTAAACTATGAACTAAAGCAAGCTGAAAGGGATGATTGATAGATCCTCCAGAAGACAAATGCAGCAAGGGTCAAGTAAGCAATATATTCAGCTTATTGGTAAGTAGAATATTGCACCTGGGAGAGGCACTCCGGCTTTCTGTGCAGCACAGAAAAAGTGGGACTGTCCTGCCTCAGGAAGATGCCACATGCTGCTTGAACAAGCAAAGAAATAGAAAAGGTGTGGGGGGTGCAGGTCTTTTATGCACCTAGTGACCTTACCATACAGTGGTGCAATACTGCAGTGCTCAGACAGTTATGTGCATAGGCAAGGGAATGCTCAGGAGCCAAGTATCCTCATGTAGTCATCACTTTATAAGATGGACTTTAACATTTACAAGTTAGAGTAATTTATTACTACCCTACAGGTTTTTGACTCACCGTCTCTAAGAATGAACAGTTTGCTGCAGAGCACAGTCCTGCTCGCAGTCCTTGCCCTGACTTCCCAGGATCTGCACATCCCACAGGAGTGGGTCACCAAAGCCTTCTCTGATCTGGCAGCGTGGTGTCTGACCCTCTCCTGGCATCAGCTACTCAAGCCTAAGAACAATATACGGATTACAACACCTAAAGTAAAGGCCTTGGGTATTTGCGTTCACACAGAACTGTGTTACAGGATAAGAGTTTGGGTCCAAAATGTTGCTCACAAAAAATACAAGAGAATACATCAGTCTCAGAGTCTTTAGGCATTCTTTTTTTTTTCTTTTTCAAAGGGGAATGTGAACTGAATTTCAGCACTTTCTCTCCTCATGATGACTGCTCAAGTCTGCCAGATATCTGAGAGTTTAGAAAGTTAAAATGGGTTAGCATAAGTAGCACAAGGTTAATCTCCTGATCCTCATCCGTCAGTAGAGTAATGGGGACTAACTCTGCTGAGTACAGCTGACCGCTGCAACTTGCTTGGGTCCATGTGCATTTCTGCATTTTTTTATGGACACGTGTGCAGTTTGGCAATGGCACAGTGATTTGTTAATTCTGCAGCTTTGTTAATTTGGGGGGCTTTCCATGATGACCTCAGTATTTCAGATTAGGAGGGCCCCCCTTTGTGGCCCCCGGCCAGCCCCTCCAGCCA
>NW_009194425.1:686-1020 GCF_000690835.1 Fulmarus glacialis | reverse complement strand
CTTTTCCAACCTAAACGATTCTATGATTCTATGACTTGTGCACCTTCAGGTTCCTTACATGGTCTCGAATCTGATCTTCTCCTACAGCAGGCAGTTCTTCATTCTCCCAGTCCCTGCCTTTGCCTTCTGCGGCTTGGGCAGTGAGGCTTGAGCACTTGCTGGTGAAGACTGAGGCAAAAAAGTTGTTGAGTACCTTAGCCTTCTCCATATCCCAGGTAACCAGGTTTCCCACCTCCTTCCGGAGAGGGCCCACATTTTCCTTAGTTTTCCTTTTATCACTGACATCCCTGTTGAAGCTTTTCTTGTTGCCCTTGATGTCCCTGGCCAGATTTCA
>NW_009194425.1:0-617 GCF_000690835.1 Fulmarus glacialis | reverse complement strand
CCAGGCTACCTGTCCTTGCTTCCACCCTCTGTAGGCTTCCTTTTTGTGTTTGAGTGTGTCTAGGAGCTCCCTGTTCACCCATGCAGGCCTCCTGACATTTTTGCCCAACTTCCTCTTTGTTGGGAAGCATCGCTCCAGAGCTTGGAGGAGGTGATCCTTGAATATTAACCAGCTTTCTTGGGCCCCTCTTCCCTCCAGGGCTTTATCCCATGGTACTCTACCAAGCAGATCCCTGAAGAGGCCAAAGTTTGCTCTCCTGAAGTCCAGGGTAGTGAGCTTGCTGTGCACCCTCCTTGCTGCCCTAAGGATCTCAAACTCCACCATTTCATGGTCACTTGCCCCTGAGCTTCACGTTCTCCCCCAGCCCCTCCTTGGTGGTGAGAACAAGGTCCAGCATAGCACCTCTCCTCGTTGGCTCCAATTGGAGAAGGAAGTTATCATCAACTCATTCCAGAAACCTCCTGGATTGCTTAGGCCCTGCTGTGTTGTCCCTCCAACAGATATCGGGGTGGTTGAAGTCCCCCATGAGGACAAGGGCTTGTGAACATGAGGCTGCTCCTTTTTGTCTATAAGAGGGTCTCATCCGCCTGGTCTTCCTGGTTGGGTGGCCTGTAGCA
>NW_009194424.1:0-1548 GCF_000690835.1 Fulmarus glacialis | reverse complement strand
TTTATCTCCTTTTACCATTTTCCACATCAACAGCCTAGCTGGTTGGAAGCATAGAAAGGCTCTGGGCTAATGACAGAAATTTTGGAAGTGAGTATTTCCCAGAATCTGTCCTGTGCACCCAGAAAGCAAGGGCTCCTCCTCTTTGTGTCCTTTCAGATCTAGTCCACATAGCGTCAACAAAAGATTTTGTCCTTGAACGTACAATTAACCAGACTGAAGAACATGCAATCAGCCAAAGAAAAATCTCGCATTTTCATGTGAACATGGTAAGATCTGTAATTGCACTTGCTATAGTAATATCAAAAAAAAAAAAATCAATTCTCATCAGCCCACCAGCAGAAGTTGAGGAGACAGTACTTCTAGCAACACAGCAAGTTGCATTACGAAGGTTCTACACATTTTTTTAAATCACTGGCCAATACCAATGCCAAAATTCCAGTTTAAATGTCCCACCCACTCATTTCTACGCTCACATTGGAGACCTTGTGAAAAATAATGATTTTGGGTGAAAACATTTAAATCAAATTTCAGATATTGCTTTTAATTATATATAATAAAGCAGGTGTGTACAACATTACTGTCTTTACCAATAAGCTCTTTGAACCTATGCTGAAACAAGAACTTGAATAATGCAACAAAACATGTACAATTGGAGATTAAATGTTAAGGCTTACCTATTACCGATTCAACTGTGTTACTGCCAGAATAAAATGGGAGAGCTTTGGCACTGATAGCAGAGACAGTTGTAGGAGATGAACTATCTGATCCAACACTGGAGGCCAGACTTGAAGTTATACTTGAAGCAAGTGGGTTAACCGCTGAAAAAACACTGAGATGGTTCTGTTAAAAAAAAACCAAAAAACCAACATAGAATCATAGAATCATTAAGGTTGGAAAAGACCTCTAAGATCATCAAGTCCAACCGTTAACCCAACACCACCATGCCCACTAAACCATGTCCCTAAGCGCCTCATCTACACGTCTTTTAAATACTTCCAGGGATGGTGACTCTACCACTTCCCTGGGCAGCCTGTTCCAAGGCCTGACTACTCTTTCACAAACACACTCACACAGACGTATGTACAAACATATAAAATAGACAGAATGTATTTTTAAAAGTAGTTACTTTAATTCAAACAGAAAGAAATCCAGAAGAACCCTCTGAATGAATACATTAGGATAATTTTCCTTATCATTTACCAGCAAGTGCATTTCTCCAATGTGGCTGGACATCACTACCAGATGAAGGAATTCTGCTTTCAGAAAAAAGGTATTTAAATACTTGCAAACAAGCTCTACAAACATAATTAGTTAGCTGAAGTCCGATGCTCCTTTTCAAAAGGAAGATATCTATTGAGGAATTGTACCATTTCATTATGCATTCATACGCAAATTATATTCTTTTTTTTTTTTTGGATCTGCAAATTTTCTCATTTAAGCGAAATGCAATTGGTGCATAAACTGATCTTCGGTTTAGATAGTTGAGAAACATGACTGCACTGCACACATGTATAATGTAATATAATGACCTGTACTACTACTACCTGT
>NW_009194423.1:0-25414 GCF_000690835.1 Fulmarus glacialis | reverse complement strand
GTGCTTGGTTGCCGACTGGAGTTAAACCATGACAATAGCTTAAGGTCAGGTGGCTAGCAGGACTGAAGTGATTGGCAAAAGTTAATTATATGCTGTAGGAAGAACTAAAATGTCACTTCTAAATTTCCTGCCTTTATAATTTGAGATCCCTTTTTGCTCCAGTAAGAATACCTGTCTTAAGTCTATTTTACAAGTGCTATTAGGCTTTACGTAAAACACTTGCCTATTCTCAGATTTAAACTATCTCTTTGAATTATTCTGATGTGCATGTCTGCACAACATAGGCCTTGTACAGCAGCTGTTCTGTTTTAGTTTTAGTATTTCTTTTAAAATAATACATGGATTCAGTTTCAAATCAAGGAGAATACATTCTCATCCTTGTTATTAAAATATCTAAGTTACTTTACTGAGCAGGTGAGAAGATCGTAGTTGTTGATAACGTTGCTGTATTTTTTAGTATTTGTTGTGAAGTACTTTTACTATGTGCTTTCTATATGTCACGTGTACTTTCATTGCTAGGGAATCTGCTCCAAAGATGGAGTCGGATTCATTTTTATATTTTTGCTATGCATAATTGTCAAGATATATTTGCCGAAGAATCCAGGTTATGACAAAAGGCAACTTAATGCTGTGTTTGGGAGATTCAAGGAGATGACCATATCTGATGAGAATATTTTCAGACGGCCTGTCTAGTCATACTTAGTTGTAGGGACATCCTTCCCAGGGAGGGGAGGTTCCTGAGAAAGTGATTCAGAATTAAAAGTGGTTCTAGAAATAGAAATTTAACTAGTTGTCATTTGAACTTCTGAGTGCTAGATCTCACTATAAGAATGTAGATTTGCTTGATAGCTGTCACTTAAACGGGAAGGACTAAATCGTTCACAGACAAATGTACTTTTTCAGAATAATCTAAAGTGTAGCTTGTGCAAGACTCGTCTCATGTAACTTCCTGACTCGTACTTTGAAAATGAGAATATATCTTAAGTCCACAAACCTAAGAGATGGACAGTGTATATAAGTAATTGTTTTAAAGCAGTTATAGCATTCTTTTTTCTTTGAAGCTTTTTGTATAAGGTTGTTTTCCAAAAACCTAATTGATCTTCTGACGAGAGAGGATACATGTATTCTGAGTTGTCAAAGCCTTTTTGCACCAAGAAATCAACGCTGAGACTTTCTTTGCAGCTATGAAAAATGCCTTATTCTGCATAGATTGCGCTTGATAAATACATAAAGGTATTGCAAAATGAAAGTTTTATGTCAAAGAGACTCCACTCCAAAAATGCATTTTGCTATTGCATATCTATCTATCTGTCTTTGTTCTGATTATTCTGTTCACCTGGAAGAAACACCTTCATTATCTGTCCAATGCAGCAGCAGCAGAAAAGCTTTATTTGTTCGTATTATCACAGGGTATATTCTTCTTTCTAGTTCTCTTCAAGACTCAATGAGTTGTACTTAAGGGGGCAAAAGTCCATGGCCTTTGACAAATGACATATTGGGCTTTTTCTCAGTTTCTAGTGACAGCATTCAGTTCTGATTCATGAAAGTGATGTGCATTTTCTGTGCTTTAGAGCTGCTCTGAACATAACAAAAACCCCACAGAATTGTTTTATTACTTTTTCAGTTTTTCTATTCTTACACTCTGTGCATTTAAAAATACTTAGCTAGCCTGCAGAGAATTTCCTTTGGGTTTTTTTGTCAAATTATTTGGAGTTTCATTTCTTCCCTTTTTTCCTTTACTCCCAGAGTGGGAACGCAAGAAGTTGCTGGTGTGCACTTGTCAAATTCAGTGCAGTTCTTTAGTCCAACATATGCTTCTGCTGGTTCAGAGGAAACTGTTGAACCTTACACCACCGAGAAGCTCAGTCGTATTCCTGGAGGTTACGTACCTCTGACAGAACCCTGTCAAGTAATGACAGTAGATTTCAACAATCTGCAGGTAATGATTTTTTTTTTTTTTACGTCCTTTATAAGTAATCTCTTTATGAATAATGAGAGCCTCATATCTTATTTGCTTTCCGGGTTCAATTTCAGAACAGTTCACAAGTGCAAAGTTGGCAGGGCTGCCCTGAAATCCTCTGCTGGTTTTGATACTTGTCTGGTTGTGTGGTGATGTGATTCATCAGATCACAGTCTATGAGTTTCTGAAGGTGGAGTTTTTTGTTTGTTTGGCATACTTTAGGGAACTAAACTAGCTCACCATAGGATCAAACGACTGCCAGCCTCAGTAAAGGGAGGGGGAGGAAGAATGCAATAGATCTGTCTTAAATGATTTATGCAGTTGTGGGGCTGACTTATTTTATGCCTCTAAAGTTAGAATCTTCAAGAAACTCTTGAAGACAAAAGAGAGAGGACATATTTTACATCTGGCATAAAAATGTCTCTAAGTGTTGATGGGTAAGTGTAAAAGAGGGGAGATGAAGAAATTATCTTGCCCTATTCACCCAGTTTGATTCCACCTTTCAGTTCCTCTGGTGTCTTATGGTATTTCTGTAATATGGCATTCTAAAATATGGTAGCATTATTCTGTGTATTTTGCACAATATTCATTTGTATGCATATACTAAATAGGCCTGAACTGTAAGGCAAGGACCTCAGCCACTCACAGCTGAGCATGCTAAAAAGATGATACATCTGATCTCTGGTGTGTTTCTTGCTCATTGACCTGTGGTGAGGAGTTAGCATTGAGTCAGAGCTTAAAATAGATTCTGTTATATAAACGAAATTATTCTTGGCTACTGCTTGGCCAGGAATTGCAGTGTTTCTGAATCAATAGCTTTTCCTAGTTGGCTTGTCTGACATCCTGAGATTAAAAATGAAGTAAGACAAGGCTCTTCAGTATGCTACTGGGAGCGATTTCTCTGTGACCTAATGTTGCTTCTGCTTCTAGCATCAATAAGAAACTATTACTCTCATCTGAGAGATGCCTACTCTTAAGCATCTGCCTGCTGGCAGGCATGTAAAGATAATTTTAAAGAGTAAAGAACAGTGTTACTCTTTAAACAGTGTTTCAGAACGGCTCCTTTGAAGTTTCAGTTAGACTAATGGAGTGTTCCTGTCATGAAATGGTAAGATACCATAAGTAAAGGTAAAGGGAAGAAATGCAATTAATTTATTTGGAATCATTGGTTACTGTTTGTTGTTACTTTGTCACTGGACAAATATGGCAGTTGCAAACATGAGTGGGTTACTTTCAACCTGGGGTTTTGTTTGGTTTTTTTTGTTTTGTCATGGTCACACCTGGATTTTCAATCAGTGCAGCTAAAAAATAAAAAAGACAAATTGTCTGTGCTCCTATTGGAATAAAAAAACCTGCTATACTTACAAACAGTAGCAGAATTACCTACTAAAGATTGAAATTCAGATAAGAAATCACTTAGCACTAGTAAGGTAACTTCAAAGACCCATTTTCTAAACTTGTCTTTAAAAGAATGAGAGGGATGTTGCATTTATTCTGCTTGTACTAGCTATCCAGACCTAAACTGACAGAACTGAGAAAAAGCCTTAAAATACGGTACAACAGTGTTTCTCAAACTGAGTTGTAGGAGGCTTCAAAGGCATCAGTACAGATCAGAGAAATAATGATAATAAGTCAAAATTAAACAAAAAATCCAAATAAACAAAAAAAAGCAGCTGAGTTATGCTGATTACTTTATTACTGCTGTTATTAGCAGCAGCAGCTCAGTTCCTCCCAGGCAGGGGAACGAGATGTGGCTATAATTACAGGCTGCAAACACTTGCACCTAGCCAGGTAGTACCCGTGTACATGTTTGCTGGCAGCAGATCAGTGCCACTGGGAGTGGAAGTGAGTGTTTACCTCAGCAGCCAGTAATTAAAGCTCAGTCTCACTTTCAGGCCCTAAAGGAACTGTGCTCTTGCCAACAATTACAAATACTGGCTCCTTCTAATTTTCATGAGAAGTTACTGTGTGGAATATTTGAGAAATTCTAGCAAGACATAGGAAACTTCATAACTGCATTCTTTCTATAGTTTTTCCTTCTATTTGTAATACCATTTATTGTTTTTTAAATCCAAGTTATCTTTTTCTCATTCAGAGGATATATGTGGCATAGCATCATTTTGGTTTTTTACTGCCTATTCCTGCATCTTTGTTTTATTTTCTTTGCTGTCTCTTTAACTACACTTGTTGATAAATTGCTGTCCTGATGTGCTAGAGCTGTTCGAGTCTGTAACTGTCATAAATAATAGAAAAAAGTTTATGCAGTGGACAAATGTGAGGAATAAATATGGGATAAGCAGCATGGTAGAGAGCAGGGAAAGCTGAAATAATTGCCTTCAAGTGGGTTTTTAAGCGTTGTGTACCACAAAATAGGGATGTAACACTACTGTTATTACAACCAGTGGATGAGAACCTTGAGCCTGCTGCTTTTGAGGAATAATCAGGAAAAATATTTTTAATATCAAGTACACTTCTAAACAGCTATAACTTCCCAGAAACCGAGAAACAGATGCATGCTTGTGGTCTTGCTGTCTTGCTTCAAGGGGCTTACTTGCCAGCAAAGCTTCAACTTATTCTTTTTCTCTCCAGTTGAGGATGTACAGAAAAAATGACGAGCAGCAAAGCAGTTTTATTGAAGAACAGTGAGATCTTAAAATTACTGGATGTTAATAAAGTTCATATTAAGATGTGCATTGTTCAGCCATCAGTGTGAGAAGAGAGGTAGACCAACTCTTAGAGAACACAGAATGAGAATAAAGAGGGAAAAATAAAAAATGCAGCATGTGAGAGCTACTCATGTTCTTAGAATGGAACTTCTCTTTTGCCCTGTGTATTTTAAGATTGAAACTTAAAGAGGACAAATGTTGACATAAGCAGATCAGGAAGCTGATAAATGTTCAGGAAAGGCTGTTACTAAGCAGAATGATTGTGACTAAGAGAATCTTTGGTCCCTTGTGCTTGACTTCTGATCGGTTTATGCCAGAACTGTCCAAGACATTAGAGCTGAGCCTTTTACGTTTGTGAATGTTGGTAGCAGAAAGTAATTACTGAGGAAAATAAATTGTACATGGAAGAAGACTTAATTCCTGTTACATATTCAAAACTTTTTAGGAGTATTGGAGAATTTATAACCTGAACCCTTTAGAGAAGATCTTAGTTTTTCCCAGTAGTGAAATGGTACATGCCTGAGCTTTTACACAAAGCCTATAGCCCAGGTAGCAAAGAAAGTATCCTCAAAGATGTTTGACTTGGTGTTTTTGTAATGATTTTGCCAAACCTCTGTTCAAGTGAATTCAATGCTTACACACAATATTTCTAGAACTGATTGAACACAGGTTTTAAGTGAAGCGTGTGCCTAAGCATTGGCTTGAATCCAGCCCAAAAGACTGGCTCTGTTTTTATTACTTCTCATAAGGCAAGCCTTGCCAGTCTAAAGCCTTTCTTGCAGTTTTCAGTGTTTTTAAATATGTATGTTCGTAGATGTAGGCATGTTTGCTCTAATGGCTGATGGATGCAGGTTGGTCATGTGGGTAATTGCACTTGCATGTGGGAAGACAGTTCCTATGCTAGTGAGTACTGATGATGATAATTGGTATTGTAGCGGCTTGTTAACTTCAGGTTTCTGATGGGTGTCCTCATGGATTGGTGCAGAAATTTGGGTGACGTAGTGTAATAAAAAACACTTTTTATTTATGGAAAGAAACTCTCATACTTTTTCTCTCTTTCCACTTTGGTCAGGAGCTGAAAAGCCTTGCAGCTAGAAAGCCCTGGAAGCTCAGCCTGCCAGTCACTGAAGGAGGAATACTAGATGCTATTGTGGTGTGGTTTGTACTACAGCTTGATGACGAGCACGCTCTATCTACAAGTCCCAGTGAGGAAACTTGCTGGGAGCAGGCAGTCTATCCTGTGCAGGGCCTCCTTGGTACGTCCTGTGGATTTTCTTGTTGCCGTACATTAACTTGGTTTCATTTTGGTTTTGAGCTAGTTAGAGCTCAGAGATTAGGAAGTGGCAGCAAATAGGTTTAGGACAAGTTCAACAGCAAGTAGCTGTGAGGTGGTTCCTGATCGTGTTTCTGGACTGTAGTGCACAGTCCCTGTATCAGGGCTTGTTAGTGGGACTCTGCTATGAAGCAGGTAAGGGATCTGCTTAAGATTTGGGAGAACGCTTTTTATTAAGTTGGGTTTTTTTCTGTACTGAATTGTGGAGCAATTCTATACTGAATTCTATATGCGTTGTGGAGCAACTCCAAAAAGTGGGGCTGCTGACTGGGTCTACTTAGTCAAGATGGGACTTGTGAAAGGGAGGTTGGGGAGGTGAGGTAGGAATTGCTAGCTGCTCCTGCCACAGAAACAAAACTAAACATTCCTGCCTACCCCTCACCCCCTTTTTGGACTCAACTTGAATACTGTTCCCCACACACAAACAGTGGCAGTGTCATTTCCAGCAGCCTCTACTCTCCATTCACCCATTTTCTATTCTCCCATTTCATAGATTCTTAGAATATCTTGAGTTGGAAGGGACCCATAAGGATCATCGAGTTCAACTCCCTGCTCCTCGCAGGACTTGCATGACTTAAGAGCGTTGTCCAGACGCTCCTTGAACTCTGAAAGGCTGTGCTGTGACCACTTCCCTCGGGAGCCTGGTCCAGTGACTGACCATCATCTCAGCGAAGAACCTTTTCGTAATGTCCAGTCTGAACTTCCCCTGATGCAGCTTCATACCATTTACTTGTGTCCTGTCGCTGGTCATCAGAGAGAGGATATCAGCAACAGCCCCTCCGTTGCCCCCTTGAGGAAGTTGTAGACTGTGATGAGGTCACCCTTCAGCTTTCTCTTCTTCAAGCTGAACCAACCAAGTGACCTCAGCTGCTCCTCATAAGTCTCGCCCTCCAGGCCTTTTACCGTCTTGGTCACCCTCCTCTGGATACACTCAAATAGTTTGATGTCCTTCTTATATTGAGGTGCCCAAAACTGCACACAGTACTCAAGGTGGGGCTGCACCAGTGCAGTGTAGAGTGGGACAGTCACCTCCCTCGACCGGCTAGCTATGCTGTGCTTGATGCACCCCAGGACCCGGTTGGCCCTTTTTGCTGTCAGGGCACACTGCTGACTCCAAAATCACCAGCTGTCTTTCTACAGGCTGCTTTCCAGCCTCTTGTCCCCCAAATTTTACGTATAACCAGGATTACCCTGTCCCAGGTGGAGAATCTGGCACTTGCTCTTGTTAAATTTCATATGGTTGGTAATTGCCCAGCTCTCTAGTCTATCCAGATCTCTCTGTAAGGCCTCTCTACCCTTGGGGTAGTCCACAGCTCTTCCTAAGTTAGTATCGATAGACAGTAGGGGCAGCTGTGCTGTAAACTGGTTCAACTGAAAGCGTAGGGGAGGGAAGAGACTATTCTAACCTACGTTGCCATTGAAAGAAATGTTTGTCAAACTAGAGCATTTTTGTTTTGAAATTCTAGTCTGTATCAGTGGATTTACTTAGAACATACACAGAGAGTATCCAAAGACCATCTTGAGCTGTACACCATAAATGCTTCAGTAAAATTTACCTTGAATAAGTTATCCTTTCTAAACTGTAGCTATTGTATTTCCTGTAACTACGATTTACCTTTGTCTACAGGAGGTATTAAAATGTAAATATTTAATATTTAGCATTTTATAGCAAAAGCAATTTTACCAGTATGTTTTTGTTCCCCTCTGCTGTTGACAGAACTCTTAAAGTAGTATCTATTTATCACAGAAAGGTTTATTTTGAGAACAAATTAATTTTGCCTAGTGTGGGACAGTTTAAGGCAAATGTTAATGCACAATCGCAGATTTTAACTCGTGGGCCACAGACTAGAACAATTCTTTCATACACGCTGGTAACAAATAATGAAGAAATGAGATAATGCGCTTTTTTTTCCCTTAAAGCACTGTGTGGCTGCTTCACTGATGTTTTCTGTAAAGAAACTGATACGACTTTTTTGTGCTGTTTTGCCAAGATTATTGTGTGAAGACTGGAGATACTGTGATGATGGAAGTTTGCTGCCAAGACTGCTACTTGAAGATCCAGAAGATTTCTTCTTTGACTTCAGAGTGTAGGATGGACTTCAGTGACAAAGACGACACACTGAGTTTGGGCAATGAGGCTGAATTATGTAATGCTCTGGCCGGTCTTCAGACGACTAGCAAACATGATGGCAACAGTCAAGTATGTGTGTTGGAATCCACAGAAGTAGCCCTCCTGAACAATGTACCATACCACGAATGCTTTAAAGCTGCCATGGGCAAAGTGCTGTTGTCATTAAATCCAAGTAAGGACTTGCAGTCCATGGATGTTGATGGACATGGCAGTGGGATGAACCTCCAAGAGAGTCAAAACAAGAGCTCTCTAGATGTGGCTCCTGATCCTTTGTACATTTTAGATGTATCTGAAGGCTTCTCCATCCTGCCAATTATAGCTGGCAAACTTGGACCGGTTAGAGCCTACAGTTCTATTGAGAAAGAACAGCATCAAGCAGCACTTAATGTAATTTCAGAAGCTAACCATTTCCCTAAGGAAACATTAGAGTTTTGGCTTAGCCACTTAGAAGATGAAAGTGTGGTGCTACAGAGACCCAAATCGGACAAATTGTGGAGTATTATTATCTTGGATGTTATAGAGACATCAGGTTTAATCCAGCAGGAGGTGATGGAAAAGGCTGCAATATCCAGGTACAGTATAAACGGACAAAAGTATTCCTAGGAATCCTTAATTTTCTGAAAATTTTTGAAAATATTCCTTCTAACTTCAAAATTACTGTCATGTTGGTTCTGTAGAGTAGGAAAAGCTTGTTTTCTGAACAGATTGAACCTCCCAGAGTGTTTCTGGTGTGACCATTGTATACATACATCTCTTAAAAAAAAAGATTTCACTTTTATAGTTGTCTTTATATTTCGTATGCAATAATATGAATGGAAGCTCTTATTGCTTGGTCTGTCGGAAGTTCCCAGGATAGCCAGCACCTTAGTAATAACTGAGGTAGCTTTTAGTGCAAGGTTAGAAAACCCCAGATTCATGTACATGTCAAACTGCTGCTGGAACAAACTGGTACTTCTAAAAGACAAACACGTGGTGTTAGAACAGCCAGGGAGGCAGCAACAAAGCTAGCTGTTACCCACGGCAGGAAGGTTGGGAAGGAATGCAGAGCAAGAGAAATAAGATAATGGAAATGGGTAGCAAAAAAAGTAAATGTGAAATGGGTTTATCCCGTTTTGTGGTGTTAGGGAGTCTTCTCTGCTCATCTTCATGCTTAATGATGGCAGAATATTCCAGATGATTTATGTTCATTACCTTTTTTAAGTTTTGAATAAATCTTTGGATGACTTGAAAAGCTTTTTGCTGTAAGAACAAATGGGAAATTACTCTGACTTTTGTCATATGCAGACTCCAATCTGTTGGCATGAAAATACATTCAGTAGCATACTACTTAGCTACCCAAATTCCTATGGTAAGAGGCCTGCTATAAGAAAAGGAAACCTAAAACAACCTGTATTGAATTGGAGGTGTTTGATATTATGCTGAATGAAAGCTTCTATCATGTTGCTGCTCTCAACAGTGTGATATTCTATAGCAAGAGACCAAGCAAGGCTCAGTTCTTTTTTCAGAAAAAAATGGTGTCTCCTGTATTGCTGTCAACTTTAGTTAAACAGTTAAAGAAGGATGACTTAAATACCCATCAGGTGTTGTTTCCCTATGGGTATGCTGCCTCCTTAACCAGTGCCCCCCAACAGCATGTACTTCCTGACTTCCAGTTTTATGAAGCATTTCTGCCAGTCCTTCAGTATTAGATGCTGGTGCTATGAATAAATTCCACTATCTTCATCTTGAAAGACCACCGTTTCCGATACAGACACTGAGTAAAGATTACTTAGTTCCATAGTTCTAGTATTATGTGACAAGTTTTCCTTTTTTGTATGATACAGCTGTCTGGTCAGATGGGATCAAACTCAAATGCTTATAAGCACTTGACTTGAGAGGAAGAACTAGTGTGCCTTTCTTAAATGTAGTTAATGTTGTTTCATTACTGTTGAATTATATGCTTTAGAGGTGAAATCTCTCTCATTTTACAGATGTTTACTTCACAGCGGAGGGAAGATTTTCCCACAGTATGTGTTGGTATATGGGATGCTTGTAGAATCAGAGTCTCTGTTACTGGAGAGTGCTGTTCAAGGAACAGAACCAACTCTTGGATTTAATATAGCCCCTTTTATCAACCAATTCAAGGTATGAAGTTTGCGGGTGTCTTCCAGGTACAGTTCCAAAGCCTGCAGCTGTCTAGCTGTTTAGTTTTGGTGTAAACTGCAAGAAAATTGAAGAGCTGAAACTTTTTCATATTGTTAAAGTTATCAAGAGAGGTTTATGTGACCAGACTGAGACCTTGAGATAAGCTAAAGTGGGTAACATTTGTTTTAGAACTGGTGTGGGAGAAATTTTGTCTGAGTAATGAAAGATGCAATGTTACTGTACAGAGAGTGACTGTGCTGTTATGCTTGCCTTCATCACCTTGTATTCCAACAAACACGTTTCAAAAGGGATTAGAAGGGTGTATTTTGCATTTTGGCTGTCTCTTACAGGCATTACAGTAATTCCTAGAAACTTTTGCATTAAGTCTTTTAACTTTTCACTTTTTAACGGCTATTGATGCCTTAAGTTATGGTATATACTCTTAGGTACCTGTTCGTGTGTATTTGGATCTGTCTACGTTACCATGTCTACCCTTGAGCAAGCCAGCAGAGCTTTTACGGCTAGATCTCATGAACCCTCTGTTGAACAGCTCCAGCAGAGAAGTGAAGGTGAGTTGTGTGTACATGAAGTTAGAAGTGTGCTTAACTGGTGTTCTGCAGAGCTGCTCATTAATTGCTCACCTTGGCTGAAAATTTCAATACAGAATTTACTTGTCTGCAGGCATCTCTGAAATAGATTGAAATCGTTTGATTGAAATGGTTTGAACTACTTTATTTTCTTACTTCTTTGAAAAGGGTGTAACTGGTTAAACTAGTATTTTACATCTTTGTAGGTACAAATTTGTAAGTCTGGCCAAGTCACTGCAATTCCCTTCTGGTATCACATACATCTAGATGAAGACCATAGCTTGAATACATCTGATGAGTCCTCGCACTGGAAACAAGCTGCAGTTGTTCTTGATGACCCCATCCAAGTTCAGGTTGGAGATGAACTTCTGCTTGATGTTCAACACCATAAAAGCAATATTAGCATTACAGTTAAATGGTGAAGAATGTCATGTGTAAACTGATTTGTGGTTAATTACTTATGCATAAATCAACTGTTCATAACATCGCTGATGTTAATTTATATTAAAGTCTAAATTTTATCTACTGATCAAAAAGACTACTTTATTGCTTTAATAGTAGATACTTGGGTTCCACTGATGGACTAAAACTTGCACTGTAAGGGTATCTTACCAAGCAGTTTGGGGGAGGTATTGTCTTCACTGCAGCAAACACCTGATTGCTAGCTATTGCAGTGACTACAACAGTGGGACAGACTTCTCTTGCTACCATATCTTCTCTAGTAAGAAAATAAGCATCCAGATGCCTGTACCAGAAACAAACAGATGTGGCTGTTCAGGATAGAGTCCTTCTTTCTCAAACTCTGGTTCCACTTCTCAGTTGCCAGAGCATCCTACTGAAGTGTATTGGGATCTTAGCCTTGTAGCAGGGACTGTAACGCCATTCCCGTTGCAGTATTGCAAGTTAGTGTTGCACATAGACAATTATAAAAAGTTGTAAAGGAGTGCTGTTAAGTAACTCAAGTTGTATAGTGGAAGGTAAAGCTACTAAACTTTTTAGAAGCCCTCTGAGACTCATTTCTGGTAATATAATGGGCCTGAACTCTTGTCTACATGAAAGTTGTAGAAAACATTACATCAGTCACCACAATACTCCTGCATCTCTTCTACAGCGTTACATGTAGCTATAATGCAGGTAATAACTTCCTTCTATTAAATTTATATCCAAATGGAAGACTAACAAAAGCTTCTAACTCAGCATTGATTCTACCTTTGTAGAAATATGAGGAAGACTGTTAGCAAGATGTTTCTTTATACTGTGCTCTCTCTTCAATGTAGAAGAGGCATTTCTGTGATCTTTCCTTGACAGGAGTCTGCATAAAGAGCCATCCACAAATAATATTTCTAGAATCTCACTGCATGCAATATCCATATGCACTCTTCATTAGGTCAAATGTTTCAGATAGGCGTTGTCGGTTTCACTTCAGGGACTGTTGGAGCTGTGGTTGTCCTAGCCTGCAGCAGAACCTTGCACCTGATAAGACTGCGGTAATAAAGCTCATTCTAGAAGGGTGGAGGAAAGGTCTCCAATTTTTTTTTTTCTCAAAACAGAGGTAATGACTAAGTCAAGTTTTCTGAAGATAAAGTAACTGGATACCATCCTTTATCCAAGGGGTACAATGCATAACAAAATGTAAGTGAATTAGAGTAGGACAGAGGTTTTTCATACTAGATAGAAAACAGCTGCTCTTAAAAAAAACAAACAAAACGCCCCCCCCAAAACCCAAGCAAAACCATGATCCCTAAAATCTAAGTTACTGTCTGACACAACTAAACCTAGTAGGTACAGGATATTTTCACTGAAGTGCAGTTTTATAGAGAACTGTATAGGCTTCTCACACTGGAAGACCTCTGATAAAAGCAAAAACATTAAATAATAGTGGTTACGCATATTTATTAAGCTTTTTAGCAATTAATAAGACAGCAAAATGACTTAAAGAAAAATTAAGGACATATTCTACCCTTACTCAATGAGACTAAGTAAAGGGCTGAAAATGGCAATTACTGAGTTTTCAAGCAATGTATTAAGTAAGGCAAGAGCAATCTTTAAGAATTCTGATTAAAAGCTGGGAGAAGATTAGGCATAAAACAATGGAGGAACAAATATGGTTAATATAAAGATGAAGGAGTATTTGCAAATGAACTTTTTATATAAACTTGATAGATCATACTGTGGAATACTGTTGTAGTAGTTTTCGAAAGACAAGGTAGGTGTCTTTGAAAGATTTCTATTTATTTTGGAAATTCAGTAGTAATCTTTAATGGAAAGGTATGATCCTATGAGCTACTGCAATGAAAAAATAACTTCTCTCCCAGAAAAAAAAATGCAGGAATACTATACACATGGAATAACTGAGTAATAATAAAATAACCTAGTAGCTTTCCAGAAATGCCATGAAAGAAGCAACCAAGACACTTAACTAGCTGTTTTCCTATCAAAGTCCCCTCTCTGTACCTTACCTAAGTTTTACACCAAAGAGACATAACTTCAAGTATTAAAAAAAATTCTTCAGAGTGAGGTTTTTGAAAAGCTAGATCACAGTAGCTACTTAGCTTCCAGCAGCTCTGATCCTTCAGATATTATTTCTACTAATGCCCTTTTTTACCTGTATACATGCAGAAAATCACATTATTTCTAATGGTGGCTACAGTGGGCACTGAAGTCCCCAGTTGTTGTGAGCTTTTACAAGTTGTTTCCTTTTAGAATATGGCTATTATATGGAGAAAGAGATACCCGGAATCAAGCATAAATAAGCAGATTCTGATTCTTCATAAGCTCAAACAAGAATTCCCTTTTCAGTACAAGCTTTAAAATACCAAAAGCACAAACTCTTGTACTCGTTATACTTAAGATCCCCTTCTTCCATGAAGAGGACAGTTGTATTTGTGTGTCATTCACACTCTTAAATTACTGTAGCAGTAAATCAAATTGAAAGAAGGTGAACAGTTTAAATAAAATCTTTAATTGCTTATTTACAACAAAGGCAATGACTTGGCAACTTGAAAATTATGATTTGCACTTTCCCACTAACTTCAGATACAGCAAGTACATAGTCAACTATAAAATATGCAGCCTAGTGAGTAAGGCGCAATATTTACATCACACTAGTACTGCAAAAAAAAGCACTTACAATGAATTTACTGTGACAGCCAGAAGTTAAACATTTATCCTGTAAATGCTAACAATGCTGAAAGAAACTTCAGATGTCGCCTAAAAGGTCAGTACTCTAGGATTGGGGTGGTGGTTTGTTTTTTTTTTTTTTTTGGTCAGATTGCAAACATGCAATAGTAGTAAAAATCTGGTAATGGGATAAAAACAATACCCCTCTGATTTTCTCAGTTTTTGCAAAATAACGTTTTGATACAAGTGTACTTCTTGGTCTGAAATCTAATGCTAGTAACTCCAGTATTAGACTAGCTACTTAGTTTTACCTTAGCAAACGTCTTTTCTGGGGTGATGGGGGGAAAAAATCAACTATTACATTTGAATCCAGGCTATACTAGAAGCATAATACAATAATCACACACACACAAAAATTTATGAACAAATTACTACGACACATTGTCAAGATATCCTGCTTTAACAGCTTAAAAAAAACTTAAGTGTTAAAGAATTTATTGCAGCCCAAAATAAAGAAATCAGTTTTGTTTTCTACTTGCATTTTGACATCCTTTATTTCCCCCCCTGCCATGTATTTTAAAGTAGTAACCATTATTTTTATTTTAGAAGGATAGGAAAAAAGTAGTCAAGTGTAAGGTATTAATCCAAAACCTATCATCCTGGCTGTCTCTTGTGAATGTAAAAGACTTACAGATTATGAGGTACAAGGACAACAGATACGCCAACCATATGTTCTGGGGATGGAATTTTATAGTGAGGCCTGTAGGGAATGCTTTCTTTGTATAGACTGTTTACTGATGCTCTGTAATAATTAGCTTCATGAAGAGTTTTTACTTAACTATGCAGGAAAAGGAAGAAGATGGCATCTGTACAGAAGTTACCATTTTGTCCACACTCATTGGGGTATGGAAGTTACCATCAGTAAAAGGACAACCAAAACTAATACAAACACTTTTTGCTACTGCCCTCCTTAAATTATATTCTTGAAATTAAGTTTTCCCATTGCTAATAGTACTTACACTTCATCTTTAGAAGAGCAAGAGTATTTTTTCAAATGTTTCTTTTGTATTAATAAAAGTCAGTGTAATTTTGACATGATGTGTAAGTGTTTAGCAGTTTAAGGAGTTGATTCTTAAATTTATGCAGAAACCTTTACAGTGTGCGTGTTTTATATTCATGGGGTACTCACAGATACTCACATCCATTATAGATCCAGAATTCAGATGTCAGTTACAGCCATATCCTCTTCCTGTCTGCGCAGTAGCTTTTCAACTTTCATCACTAATAGTACCTGTTAACAGAACATGCGTGGCAAGTATATAACGGACTCCTTGACACATTCAAAGAAAAGGTGAGTCTAACTTTTATCCAAAGCTTTCTCTGATAAATTGTGCTCTAGTTCAGGTGACTCCTCAGCATCTCGAATAGCAGAAGTGTTATAAATACCATCAACTGCAGGGGCTGTCGTTGGTGTTGTAAGAGGTGTCACAGTGTGTCCAAACCCCTGATAATGACCCATAGGTGAAGATGGCATTGAAGAAGCATCAGAAATTGGGTCTTGAGTAGATGAAGACAGTAAACTTGTATGCTCGTTTTGTTCATGATCCTCAGCAAAAAACATTTTCCTTGGCTGGCCCAAAACTGTCCTTCCTAGAATTATGCCAAATGAAAATACTTTTTAATAATTCCAGCACTATACCAAGGTCTTTGAACACATCAACTCTAAAAGAAGCATGTTAAATTAGAAGATGAGTCTTTGTTTTATAACAGCTTTACATGGGCATTGTTAGCTTTAATAAATAAAAGGATGTCTTTCCATTTAAAAAACAAACAAACAAAAAACCAAAAAGGACATCCCTCTCTTTTACCTAACACACCTGAAACTTACCCTGAGATCCATCTATTTAAAAAAAAAATTAAAAACTAGACTCTAAATCAGTCAGGAGTTCTGGAAAGAGCAAAGTGCCAGATAAACCATTAAATCCTCTAGGGATGCAGCTGCCACTAATTTGGTATGGAATGTTCTCAAGGTACTACAGAGATGGATAATAGTGTAAAATGAAGCTGGAAATACATGTACTGTTAACAGATGACACAAATCTGTCTGTTACTTACCAACATTTCGAACCTGTTCTGATATATCTGCCCTTATATCAGAAATATCCCACATTGCAAGAAAAGAGTCGAAGCATGACCCTTCTTCAGCTTCTTGAACATAAGGTTTGTAGGAAAAACTGTAGTGATGCGCAATAGCAGCCAGGAACATCTCAACACAAATGATAAAATCCTGCAACGAGAGAGATATTGACTTAATCATTCGTAACTGGAGAAAAATAGTTCCTGGGTTTCTTCTACAATTGAGAGACTGCAATTGCCTTGGGATACCGGCATCAGCTACTTTTCTACTTTTCCACCAGAGGTAGGATATTCTTGGCAGGCTTCAGAGAGCCTGCCATACATTTTGGAATCAGTCCTTGCCTGATGGACCTACTTGCTGGAAGAGGATATTCAACAAGCAGCAGCTCTACAATGAATTCTTTCAAGAAGAAATGCAAGGATATCCAACAGAAGTATTTAACTGGGGCACATTCCTTCTACCCAATACATGGATATGGAAGTGCTGAGCATAAAACTCACTTGGGGGGACTGGGTGAAACTTAGCCCAACTTACAATAAATTCAGTACTAATCTACCCTGTGTTAATTAAAGTGAGCATGACAATATTTGCTTGAGATAGCTACGTCATCCTACATATAGCCATTCCTCTTAAGAAGTAACTGTCTGCTCCTACCTGTAGGCCTGTAGCCACAGCTTCCACACTTTGCCATTCCCAGGTGTGTTTCTCAGAAATAACACCAACTTTCACCAACAATGCAATAAGCACAGCTTGCCTATAAAGATTATTTTTTTATTATTATTGTAACAGTAGTGCAAAAAAACCCTGCAAGCAAATCTGGTAAACAATGCCTGTTTGTATGTATGCATATGTATGTATATGTATGTACATAGGAAGAATCTTACAAAAAACTTACTGTTTATATATTTAGATTTTAAGAGGAGGAAAACAGACTTTAAAAGGTATGTATGTCATTCATCCATGGTCCTAAAGACCAACAGAGAACACAACCAAAGATGAGTTAGTTATTAGAACAAGTTGCTTCTCTTTCAGGGTATTACTACAGCCCACAGAGTACCATTCAGAAAGTCAAATGCATTCACTCATTAGCAGCTAAGTGTGAGCAATGCTTAAATAGTAATTTATAGTAACTTACAGTAACTTATTTTGAAAAAGTTAAAGTAATTTTTTTTCCTTTAAAAAGTTAAAAAAAAAAAAATTTTTTGTTTTGAAATAACTGCAAGTGAAGATTCTAAAATAAATTATGTTCTTGAGAATCAGCTTACAAAATAGCAAGTCTAAAAAATAATCTCAAGTGAACAAGACTGCTCTTTCCAATGTACTAGTACCCTTTTCCTCTCACAGCATTTCACTAGGATTATGGGTAGATTTTTTGAGGCCTCTAACCTCAGTAACAAATCCAGCCTTTTTAGCTCTTTTATGATCCACCCTGAGAGCAAGAAGTAATGAGTAAATAATTCACTTACCAGAAAGAAACAAAAACTACCATCTTCACGCAAAGGAACTTGCCAACAGGTTGGATAGGGTTCAGTTCTTCACGCAGTACTTTGTAAAACAGCACCAGACAATACATAGCAAACTAACACGGAAAAGAAAATGAAGAAAAGCTTTCAAATCCTTGTTTATTTTGTGAGGGAGTTGTTTTACAGCATCTCTTCAGTTAAAAAATATATCACAGTATGATACAAACTTAAAAAGCTATCTATTTTAGAAAAGAGGCTCTGGATTTATGGAATCTTTGCCTTACTGTTTTAAAGCAGACTTTTTTTTTTTCTGGAAATTTTATTTCTGAAATGCATGATATTGGCAGACAGAGACTGAGGTCATTATCTACACACTAAAGCAAAGCATAAGAAGGTCCCATAAAATCTTTTCAATGCCAAGCACACCTTCAGGGATAATGGCATAAAAAGCATGTGTTCTTTCAGGCTTCTGTTAAGAACACCTCAAATGTTGCCTCTTTATGAGAGATGAGGCAATGAGTGCAATCTTCACTGCAAATCTGAACAAGTTTCCTATTAATGACAACTGCAAGCAACCGAACTAATGTATAGCCAAACCTAAGGAATTGATCTCTCCTTTTCACGCATTCTCCTAGCCACTTACTACCAAGTTTCCTTAAGCAACCATATTAATCAGGATATGAAGAAGTGTGTGCTGCTGCTGCTGGGACTGTTGTCACAGCAGAAAGCAGTTACAGCTCCTTCCGTGACACTCACCCATCAAACACGGAGACGGCAGTAGGAGGAGGACAGCCTTTCCGGATGGGATGTCATGCTGTTCTGACTCCTGCTGCTGTTGCCAAGAGAAGTAAGAAGCTTGGAGGCTAGAAGGCTAAGCAGCAAGGAGCCAGAGCTGCTGCTCTCTCCTCTTGCAATAGCTCATGTGTAATGTGCCCTGGGTGAAGCAGCAAATGATTCTTCTGCATTCCCAGCAAGCCAGTAAATGCAATCCCTGACCTTCAAAATGAAACTTTCAAGTCTAGGGGCTGACATCTTACCCTTATCCTGACATCATCTGGCAGTGAACCAACAAGACAAGGTGTTACATAGGCCAGAATCTTACCACTGCACACACTATTTCCATTTTTTCCTGTCAATGTTGTTACCAGCCTTGTAACACAGTATTTTTAACATAGCCACTGCTGATTCTATGTGTGCTGGGAGGAAGCTACAGGGGTGAGTGAAGTCATCTCTTCTGCAGAGGGGCAAGTCTGCAGCTCTAACATGCCTGGGCCATACCACTTCACCCATCAAATAGTTTGGGGTAGAGAGGTGGGACACTTTATTGCTTTATGGAGCTTTGTAGTAAAAATAATAAAAGTTTTAGATTATCTGTTTTCCTAGTATTCAGCATATATAGTATTTAACAGATAGTAACTTTGACTTACAGTGGGAAATATTCTACACATAAGAATTACCAGACATTAACCCAATTACTGTCAATAGTTCACATAGAAGATTCATATAATACTAATACGATGACTTAAAAGAGCAGAAAGGTGTACTCTGGATACTCACTAGCTGTGACATGTTATTAAGTATAACCAAGTAAGTCCAAGCATTGTTGAAGCTGAAGTTTCCTTCATCATACACTCCCACTAGTTCACAAATTCTGAAAGAATTTTTGGAGTTAATCACTATGTAGTAAAAGATAGCTTTCTTGAAGTGCTAAATCTTCATTACATCGATCAACTGTTAGAATCCAAAATCTCTTTTGGTACTCAAATATGGGCATTGGGGGGGTCTGCACAAGAATCAGTTTCCAACAGCATATGGAATAGGAAGTTTGTATTGTATTTTCCATAGAAGCAATAGTGTTTGAATGCAGGGTTAACATATCCCTTTGTTGAATGGATTCAACAATTAAGCATCTTTTTTTTTTTTTAACTGTTTTGCTTTTAACTGTTAGAACACATACAGCTATTATAAATACCTATATGGATATTCTTTGTGAGTAGCAACTTTTTCCACAGTCCCACAGAATTAACAGTAATGACCATCAATACAAAGTTTTAAGCTTTCAGCATCAACATGCATAACTGCCTGCTATTCCTTTATAACAACAGGTGATATGATATGTATGAAGGCACAGAGTCAGGCTTGTCACATGCAAAGTTTAATAAAATTTTAAAAGTTACATGAAACCTGACTTTAAAAATACCCAATTGTTGAAGCCAATGAGAAAAGGGAGAAGGAGGAAAAAAAGACTCTAAAAATTAAGAGATCATAAAAATGTCTTTCTCACATAAACAGTACTTCAGATTTTCTTCCACTGCTTTCAGCAGCAGGCATTAAGTATTTATTATTTCAATTCTGCAAATAGTCATTTGCTATAGAGAAGTCATAAAGAAATCATAGGTTGATTCAAATTGCCAAGACCCATTTAGCATGTAACACGACGAGTCTGCTTTCAAACTGCCTTGATTCAATACAAAAGGCATGAAAATTCCAGTGTAACTCAAAATTACATCCTGAAGATCAATATTAATTATTTATGAGCATACTTACAAAGCAATAATGGTAGTAAATGGTCTGACAACCGTGTACTGCAAAACACCCAGTTTACATCTAAATAATAAAACTCTGCAAGAGAAACACAAAATTCATTGTACAAGAACTTAAAGACAATTCACTTATGGAAGTTACCTGTTCTCAGTAGTTTCACTAAACTAAATTTTTATTTCATGGTAATTTCAACTTCTGCTTCCAGGACTCCAGATGCTACAGTATATAGCGTGTATATACACAATACACAAAAGACCTAGACTTCTATAGATACATAACAGGAAATACTCAATGATTCACTTCTTTTAGCCATGGAAAGCTTCTGGCTGGGCTAAGCAAAAAGAATGCAGTTTTCACTGTTTTTGAAGATGTTTAAGAATGACTGACATTCATAGTTTGTCTTTAACATTTTAAACAGCTTTATCAAAATCTCTTAAGAGAGATGCTTATCAGATTAAGCATGCAGAAACAAACAGTTCAGGGGCATATGGCCTTTTGTCCTTCACCTGTGGAAGTAAAAGCAATAGGCTATCTGGTCCACCAGTGATTCTACATGAGGTTTTTGGCAAATATTATATGTTAGCAAAGGAAGCAAATTCAAGGAGACCTCTTTCCAATATTTTTCAAAAATAAGTAAGTTTCCTTCAGCACCACCCAGGTCAATGCGTCTTAGTAACCAAGTGCGATTTATAGGATGTTTCACAGCTGGATGAAAACATGTTCACAGCTGCTTTCAGCAGGGGTTCATAGTTGATAAACAAAGTGTATGCAAACCATACACTGACTCTGCCAAGCAACAACAGTTATACTACTAAATATGAAAACAGCTTAAAATTTTAAGATGTCATCATATACTCACTCTCCCATAGCCCACGACGGACAACAACATAGAGGCGGCAGATGTCTCTGCTGATCTTTTGCTTCTATTATTAATACGAGGTTTGGGTACCGGTTGGTTAGATAATTTGAGAGAAAAACCATAAAATTATAGATGACATAAGCTTCATAGCATTCTCGACATGTATCCACATATATTGCAATGTTGGGGTATTTCAAAGCTATCCACTGTAAGAAGAGAGGTACACAAAAGGTTACATGCAAAAAAGACAAAAGTGATTCCAATGACAACACTGGCTGGCTAGTTCAGCAACCAATACTTCATTAGACAGCAGGCACTAATTAAACAGGGCTTGAAGCATTTGGCTAATAAGAGTGTGATGCTACCGCTAGAAAATAACATTCTCTAAAAATACAAGTAGAACTTCAGATTGCATCTCTGCTGCTTCAAATGGAAGCACGCTTAAAGCACTGCACAAGAGATGCTCTGTATCTTTGACCACACAATTCAGTCTTTCATTTAAAAGTAACTAAGGAGATGGTTCCCTATACATAACCTACTCCTGTTAGGAGGAGACAAGATAGAACTGTTTCCTGAAATTCACATATTCATTGTCAGTATGGGTTTGAGAACTAAGTTTTTAGTCCGTCAGTATAAAGTTGATTTCTTTTGGTATCTAATGTGTAAATGTTCGTTCTGGCATGTTTCAAAAATACAGAAGAAAGCAGCAGATTAGCCTTAGAGTGGTAGTCATCCCTCTAAACCAGAATTTCAGACAGAAAAGTGATTTTTTTGCAAAACTGTGATTATGGATCAGCTGTCAGAACTTTCAATTTTTAATTTTGAGTATCACACTGCTGTTGCACTGTTCAGTGCAACCTGTCCTACAGGGTTTTGTTTTGTTTTGTTTTGTTTTTTGCGGGGGGGAGGGGTGGGGGTGGGTGAGGGGGCATTAAATAGAGGCAGGTCTTCTGAGTTTACTTTGCTTCCCTAGGTTGCAGTAGAGCGAATGTGCCTTCCCTGACCTTCTTACTAGAACTACAGGAAGATGTTTCACATCCTCATCACAGTTAAGAAATGCTAGAGATGACAGATGCTGCAACACCTTTGTGGAAGATGTAATACTGCATCTAGTAAACTGAGAATACAGTATTTGAATCTGAGAAGAGAACTTTATGTTCAGCTCAGATTAAGCACTCTAGGAGGATACCATATATGCAGCAAAGGCCTTAAGATCCAGGAGTCTGGGGAAAGATTTTAGTATGTCAGAAATGTCCCTGAATGCCTGGCTAGAGCTCACTTAATTAGCAGGTAATTTTCTTCCAAAGGAAAATTCTGTACTTGAAATTGAAATATCAACCCAAGGTAGTTGATATTCCCCACAGGAAACAGATAATGTTGTTTTCTTCACCACGCTCCTTCACTCTCAGATACTCTAAATCGCAGTCTTTAAAAAAAAAAAAAAAAAAAAAAAAAAAGGAGAACATACATAAGGGTGACACTTTATAAACACTCAAGAGATGGGAGAAAAATCAAAGGAAAAGTTCCTGGAAAGCTGTCTTTTATGGGGGAAGCAGAAGTATTTGCAATGTCAAGAGATGATGACAACATGTAAACACACATCCTAGTCAGCCCACAGATTTAGTGTGTTACCTAGCTCGGGCTGAAATCATCTCCACAGGTGATGTATTTACATGAACTGTATCTGGTATGGCCAATAGAATCTATCGCATAAAAGTATTCAGAAGTGGATTTTTTGTGGGATCTTACCCTTTGCCCCCTGAAGCAAAAAGGAAGAATTTTAGCACTAAGCCTAACTCAGAAAAGAAAGGTAAGGCACTGAATTTTGAGACAGTACTTGAATCAGTCTGGTTTCCAGTTCAGCTGTTACTGAAGTTGGAAGGACCAAAAGCAGGCTCTTGTCGTACCCCTTTCCACATCTGTCATAAACGATACTCAAGGACAGGGTTAAGAAGGGTTAGCAAAAGCGATCCCACAAGCTCCACAAGAAGAATGTAATATCGCTAGAACTATGCTTCTGACGTACTCCATAAATAGGAATGCCCAGAAGTTTCTAGGACTACGACTCTCCATGCAGCATAGTTTCTGCTAACTGTGACACTGTTTTCCCTCACTCCCACAGCAAACAGAATTTTATTGAGCTGTTAACAGTAAGAGAACACTTACACTGTCTAAACTGTAAATCGGCACCATCCATAGAATCCTGTTACAATAACAAAAGAACATTTAATATTACTAGAAGTATTTTTAGTCTGAATTAAATTCAACATTTGTAGCACAAGTAAAATGTGAACTGTTACCTTATTATTGGTTTCTGTAATTCAGGTTGAGTATAATGGACTAAGTGTTGTAGTATTCCCCAGAGAGATATTGGTATAGTCATTAGTAGAAATATCCCAGCGATAAACCATGCCTTGGTATGAATTCCAACCTTGCAAAGAAAAAGAAGAACGCAAGACCAAAGTTTCAGTATTAATACTTTACAGTTTTACTAGTAGAGCAAGAAAAATAATTTATCTTTTTTTTTTTTTACTGTGAATAAAGTTTTAAGATGGACATTAAGTACATATCCCAATATTAAGTTTAGTTTTTCTAACTCTCCTTTTCAAATACACAAAATCCCAAAGTCTCCCTTGCAATCTGTTGATATGGCTTAGAGTAAAACTTAAAACCTCAAAAGAAAAAGATGAGGAATCTTGCAGAACCAAACAAAAACATCATCAATAAACACAAAGCGTTCTACAAGAACAGAATAATGCTCATTACTTAATTTACTGAAAGCCACAACAGATTCCTTGCTTTAGGTCTGGAACTTGTCTCAGTTCAGTGCTTCATTATAAAGTTTCTGAAAGCTTGTGGATTTAAAGTATTTCTAGCTTTAAAATCAAGTTCCAACTAGCAATCAATTTCAACTAGTTTCATTTAACAATCTGACGTAGATATGCATGTATATATAAAAATATACAGTGTTTGCTAAAACACAGGGCTACGATTTTAAATCGAGACTCTCTGAAAAATAACTGTATTAATAATCCTAAGTACCAAAAACTGAGGGTGCTGGTTTTGGCTGGGGTAGAGTTAATTTTCTTCATAGTGGTTAGTATGGGGCTGTGTTTTGGATTTGTGCTGAAAGCAGTGTTGATAACACAGGGATGTTTTTGTTATTGCTGAGCAGTGCTTACACAGAGTCAAGGCCTTTTCTGCTTCTCACCCCACCCCACCAGCGAGTAGGCTGGGGGGGCACAAGAAGTTGGGAGGGGACACAGCTGGGACAGCTGACCCCCACTGACCAAAGGGATATTCCATACCATATGACGTCATTCTCAGCATAGAAAGCTGGGTGAAGAAGGAAAGGGAGGACATTTGGACTGATGGCGTTTTGTCTTCCGAAGTAACAGTAACGCGTGGTGGAGCCCTGCTTTCCTGGAGATGGCTGAACATCTGCCTGCCGATGGGAAGTAGTGAATGAATTCCTTCTTTTGCTTTGCTTGCATGCACAGCTTTTGCTTTACCTATTAAACTGTCTTTATCTCAACCCATGAGTTTTCTCACTTTTACTCTTCCAATTTTCTCCCCCATCCCATTGTGGGGGGAGTGAGCGAGTGGCTGCGTGGTGCTTAGTTGCCGGCTGGGGTTAAACCACGACACCGAGAAACATAGTAGACTCTTCTCAAGCAGTTTTTTTTGTTGAGAATTTCTTCTTTGATCCCCTACTGTACATCAACATCCCATGTCTTCTGTTGCTTTCCAGTTCAAAGATTGCTTCTGAGTAGTTTCTTTACCAATATCAAACGTAATGATTTTGAAATTTCAGATACCACTTTGATATAAACATCCATTATGCTGAACATACAAAGACATCAGAACAGCGTTTCAAAATACGAAATTTAAAATACACTGAAGACAGATTTTACTGTCATTAAGTGCTTAAAATTATACCATGAAAAAGCTTACCTCCAGTGGAACAAGCCTGTATTAAATCGGACAATATATATCTTAAGGTTAAAATTTTACTTTTTGTTAGAAAAATAATGCTATCACACGTGTGCGTAATCCATACGCCACTGTTATGACATACTACGGTACCACCAGCATGAAAGAGAGGCTTCTCCATCTACCGTCTCAGCTCCCCCTGATCGGACAGAATTACCTGAAACATTAGGTTACGAACGCCAGTATTACTCCTCAGTGTCAGGACATACGTTCTGGGCAGGGCAGCGGCGGAGCTCCAGCCGTGCTCCTATAGAGACCGACCCCAATTTCTGTTTAAACAACAACTATTTAAACACCAACTGTTTAAACATCGCATCGACTGTTTAAACACCAGCTACTATTGAACCGGAAGGAGAAAGAAACCCTGTCCTGTTCCATCTTGCTTCGTTTGTGCTTTGACAGCGGGATAAACCCCCACAGCGGCACCGCGGAACTTCTCCAGCTTCCCTCTTCCCCGCGGGGGCTCCACCCGGGGCTGAAGCGCGCTGCCAGCCGCC
>NW_009194422.1:15467-15685 GCF_000690835.1 Fulmarus glacialis | reverse complement strand
AGAAGCCCTATATCCCCTATAGAGCCCAAAACCAGAGCCCGTAAGACCCCTATAGGGCCCAGGGAAGCTTGTATATTCCCTATAGAGATCTGCAAGCTGTGGTGGTGCATTCCTCCCCTCCTCTTTTCCTCTGGGCTACAATACAATCTCAGAACCTTCTGTTAAGCTTTAGCCGTTGTCTATGAGTTGGGCGGTTAAGCGTCCCTTGACCATACCCA
>NW_009194422.1:10638-15111 GCF_000690835.1 Fulmarus glacialis | reverse complement strand
CGATCCTCGGAGGATCACCGAGACTTGGGCTGAAACACCCCTCGGGGCTCAACTCTTCGACCGTTGGGAAATGCCAAGGCATTTAGCGTGAGTATTTCATGGGACTCGAGGGGAATTTTTAACAGGTATACCTTTATAAATTAGCTAACTCTAGGCCTTTCATCTAGCTTTGGTAGCGTATCCATATGCATATACGCATACGTATTGATTGATCTAGATCTTTTTGTGCACTTATCTGTACAGTTACTAACAAGTATAATCTGTAGTTAAGTTACTTTAGTATTTGTAGTAACTTGACTAATTCTTTGTATAGCTGTCAAATTGATTAATGTTTGTGTTGTAAGACTCTAAGTTGCTGCTAAAACCCTTAACCCTTTAGTCATAAACCATTGCCCAGGTCTGAGACTAAGGGTAGATCCAGCCGCACCTAGGCTCCTCTTTGAGAAGGAGTTTAGAAAGCAAGAGGGTCTACTCTGAACCTCGTGACCCAATGGGAGGGCCTTCCTATTCCTTTTTGTATTAGACACAAACCGTTGCCCAAGTCTGAGACTAAGATTGAGTCCAGTCGGATCTTTTCTGAACCTCATGACTCAATGGGAGGGTCCCCCTTTTACCCTTTTACCCTTAATCTCTGTACAAATCATTCCAACACAATTCTAATATGATTTTCCCCTGTGTAAACTTAATCCATGTAATAAGTAATAGAGTGAACCTTGCCATCAAATTCTCTTAAGTCACGTTTCTATAAATTTCTATTAAAATCACCCTTTGCCAATACCTTTGCCAGTGATTCTTTACGCGGCCTTAAAACCACCCATTTGTGACACAAGCAGATTCCGTATGGCCCCTATTGCCCCCTGAGAGCCCCTATATCTCCTATAGAGCCCAAGACCAGAGACTGTATGGCCCCTATAGGACCCAGGGGAGCCCCTATATCCCCTATAGCACCCAAAAACAAATTCCTTATGGCCCCTATAACCCCTAGAGAAGCCCTATATCCCCTACAGAGCCCAAAACCAGAGTCCTTATTGCCCCTATAGACCCAGGGGAGCCCCTATATCCCCTATAGAGCTTTGCAGTGGATGTCTCTCTGTCTGGCTCCCTGTCTTCACTTATTTTTTTTTAATTCCTCCCTCTCTGCCCCGTATGCATTGCTCTTTAAATTTTCTTTAATGTTTTAAAATTTTCTTTTTTTTTAATTTAAAGGAGGCTCAGGGGAGACCTAAAATTATAAATAATCCCTATAATCCCCATAGAAGCCCTATAGCCCCAACAGAGCCCCAAACCAGAGTCTATATGGCCCCTAGTAGGACCCGGGGGAGCCCCTATATTCCCAATAGAGCTCCACAGTGGGTTCTATATGACCCCTATAGACCCAGGGGAGCCCCTATATCCCCTATAGCAGCCAAGACCAGAGTCCATATGGCCTCTATAGCCCCCAGATAGCTCCTATATTCCCTATAGAGCCCAACAACAGGATCCATATGGCTCCTATAGAACCCGGGGGAGCCCCTATATCCCCTGTAGAGCCCAAGAACAGAGTCTGTATGTCCCCCTACAGCCCCCAGAGAAGCCCTATGTCCCCTATAGAGCCCAAGACCAGAGCATCTCAGTAGCTCCCAGTAGGTCCCAATGGCCCTTCCAGTAGCTCCAGTAACCCTCAGGACATCCTAGCAGCTCCCAGTAAGTCTCAGGGCATCCCAGTAGCTCCCAGTAACCCCCAGATCACACCAGTCAGGCTCCCAAAGATCACCAGGAGCTACAAGGGACCACCAGAAGCTCTCCCAGTAGCCCCCAGTGGCCCTCCCAGTAAGCTTCAGGGCACCCCAGTAGCTCCCAGTAACCCCTAGAGCACCCCAGTAACCACCAGAACCCCATCAGGAGCTCCCAGTAGCCCTCCCAGTAACTCCCAGCAAGGACCCGGCCATCCAGGGCCCCCTGTAGAAGGGACCCAGGCATCCGGGCCCCACTTTTTTGTCCAACTTCTCCCACCATTTGACGTGCTTGACCTTGACGGCACGTTTGCGGAGGACAGGAAGGGGGCGTCCTCGGGGTCGCTGAGCCATGGCTGTGCCAGGGACACGCCAAAAACACGCCTCAGCACCACAAAAACACACCTTGACACACAAAAACACACCTCAATGCGCTTCAAACACACATTTCTGCACTAAAAACACATCTCAATGCACTTGAAGTATGTCTTTACAGGCTAAAACATGCCTTGATGTACTTAAAATGTGTCTACACATTAAAAACATGCCTTGACACACTTACAACATGCCTTTACACGTTAAAACATGAATCAATGCACTTAAAACATGCCTTTACATGCTAAAAACATGCCTCAACATACTTAAAACATGTTTACATGCTAAAACATGCCTCGGTGCACTGTAAAAATGCCTTTACATGCTAAAACATGCCTCAATGTGCTTAAAACACGTTTACAAACTAAAAACATAGCTTGACATGCTTAAAATAGGCCTTTGCATGTTAAATACATGCCTTGATGCACTTAAAACACGCCTTTACATGCTAAAGCATGCCTCCACATGTTAAAAAATGCGTTTACATGCTAAAAGCATGCTTCAATGTGTTTAAAACACACCTTTACATGCTAAAAACATGCCTCTGCACAAAAACATGCCTTGACATGCAAAAATGTGCTTTGACATAATTAAAACACGACTCTGACACACTAAAAACACACGTTGACATGGTTAACATATGCCCCAACATGGTAAAACCAGCCTCAAAACACCCTAACATCCAGAAAACATGCCTCAACACTAAAGCCACAGCCCAACATGCTATAATAACACCTTGACACACTAATACGCCAGTAGGCACCATGTTGTGACATGGGGATATTGCAGGGTGACCTGGGGGCCCTGGACCAGGATTTGGGGCATTTTAGGGCAATTCTGGGGGGGATTAAGGGTCCCAGGGCAAATTAGAGCCATTTTGGGACAATTCAGGGGGGGATTTGGGGTCCCCGGAGCAGAATTTGGAGATATTTGGGGCAATTCTGGTGGGATTTGGAGTCCCTGGGCTGCAATTAGGGACAATTCTGGGGGGATATGGGGTCCCAAGGCAGAATTTGGGGCATTTAGCGGCAATTCTGGGAGGATTTGGGGTCCCTGGAACAGATTTTGGGGCATTTAGGTGCGATTTTGGAGGAGTTTAGGGCCTCTGGGATGCACTTAGGAGCATTTTAGGGCCATTCGGGGGGGATTGGGGACCCCAGACTTGAATTTGGGGCTTTTGAGGGGCAATTTTGGAGGAATTTGAGGTATTTTGGGGCAATTCTGGGGGGAATTGGTATCCCCAGGGCAAATCTGGGGCATTTGGGGGCAATTCTGGGGGGCCTTTGGAGTCCCTAGGACACATTTTGGGCTTCTGGTGGGATTTGGCTTCCCTGGACTGCAATTAGGAGCAATTCTGGAGAGATTTAGGGTCCCTGGAACAGAATCTGGGGCATTTTGGAGGAATTTGAGGTGATTCTGGAGAGATTTGGAGTCCCCGCACAGAATTTGGGGCATTGTGGGGCCGTTCCAAGGGGATTTGGGGTTCCCAGGGCAAATTATTGGCATCTGGGGGCAATTCGGGGGGGATCTAGGGCACCTGGAGTCAATTTTGGAGTATTTTGGGGCAATTCTGGGGTGATTTGGGGTCCTGGGATCCTGCTGGGGAGATTCCAGGGGGATTTAGGGTCCCTGAAGTTCATTTGGGAGGATTTTGGAGCAATTCTGGGGACATTTAAGGCATTTGGGGGCAATTCTGGCAGAATTTGGGGTCCCTGGATCAGAATTTTGAGCATTTTGAAGTGATTCTTCGTGTCCCCAGAGCAAATTAGGGGCATTTTTTGGCAATTCTGGGGGATTTAGGGCCCCTGGAGTCCATTTTGGGGTATTTTGGGGTAATTCTGAGTGGATTTGGGGTCCCTGGAGTGCATTTGGGGGGTATTTATGGGGGGATTTTGAGACCCCGAGGTCCATTTGGGGGGATTTTGGGGCAATTCCAGGGGGATTTGTGGCTTCTGGGGCGCATTTAGGAGCATTTTAGGGACATCAGGGGATTTGGTGTCCCCAGACCAGAATTTTGGGCTTTATGGGGTAATTTTGGGGGGATTTGAGGCATTTTGGGGCAATCCTGGGAGGATTTGGAGTCCCTGCATCAGAATTTTGGGGTGATTCTGGGGGGAATTGGTGTTCCCAGAGCAAATTAGGGACATTTGTGGGCAATTCTGGGGGGATTTGCGTTCCCCAGCACAGAATTTGGGGCATTTTGGGGGAATTCTGGGGGGATTTGGGGTCCCCAGCCCAGAATTTGGGGCATTTTGGGGCTATTCCAAGAGATTTGGGACCTGGGAGGGGACCCAGGCATCCAGCTCCCCACTCACACCAACCCAACACCTCCCCGGACGCCTGGCTCCCACCTTGGCCGCCCGTCCTTGCTCCAGCGCCAGCTCCT
>NW_009194422.1:10309-10588 GCF_000690835.1 Fulmarus glacialis | reverse complement strand
CCCCCCCCCCCCCCCGCCATTTCTTGTGCCAGTAATGGATCTCCAGGGTGGGGCCCTTCTCTGGGGGAGAAGGGGTCACAGGGGGACCCAGGCATCTGGGAGAAACCCCTGCCACCACCCTGTCACCCCTCTGGTTCTGGGATCCCCCTCACCAAGGAGTCCAGGCATCCGGGGACACCCCCCGCCAGAAAGGGACCCAGGCATCCAGGACCCTTATTTCCCCCCCCTCAATCTCAACCAGGGCTCCCCCAGCCCCCTCAAAGCGGACCCAGCAACCCA
>NW_009194422.1:562-10265 GCF_000690835.1 Fulmarus glacialis | reverse complement strand
GGGATCCCAACACCCACCCCTCCCTGCCAAAAGGGAACTCAGGCTTCCCCATAGAAGCCATTAAGGTATCCCAGACCCCCTATTTCTCCCTCTGAAGATGAACCTAGGCCCCTCAAAACCCCTCCCCAAGAGGGACCAGGCATCTGGGGCCCCCCAAAAAGGGACCCAGGTGTCCAAGGACCCCCCCAAAAAAGGGACCCCAGCACCCAGGCTCACCCCGGCCCCACAGGCAGTACCACTCCCAAATGGCCTTGGCTGTCTTCTCAGTGATGTTGACGCAGTTGCCTTGGAACCACTCGTTGCAGTTATTGCACCCGCTGCGGGAGCCAAGGGACCCAGGCGCCTGGAACCCCCCCACCCTCCCACATAAGAGACCCAGGTGTCCAAAGAAGCCCCATAAGGAGGAATCCAGTAATCCAGGGGGGACCCGGGCATCCAGGACTCCCCCACCGTAAAGGACCCAAGCATGTGGGAGCCCCCCACCCTCCCCCATAAGGGACCCAGGCATCCAGTAGAGGCCCCAGATGTCCAGGAAAGGGACCCAGGCATCCGGGGAAGCCCCATAAGGAGGAACCCAGGAATCGGGGGGGAGCCAGGCATCTGGGGAGGGGACCCAGGCGTCCGGGGCTCACGTGTGCTTCCCGCAGGTGTATGTGTTCCTCCGTGATGTCCAGACCAGGTCCTCTAGTCTGGCGTACTGTGTAATGGCCCATAAATGTGGGACTGAAACCAAGAACTTGTGACAGACTAGCAGAGACCTTTGAAAAATGTATCTAACCTTGATCCAGCCGGGATACACAGATGTTCATTTCACTTCCATGGTTCACTTTATCGACAAGGGCCAAATTTAAATAAAATGCAGATGTCACAAGAACTCAGTCCTCAGGCAGTGAAAAGAAATCTGAGAAACTGTTCAGGAAACTATTCTCTTGAAACAAATGCATTTTTCATGAAGCAAAATGAGAAGATAGTATTTGCTGTTGGGAACTTTGGACTGTCTTTGCCCTTTTCTTTGGAATACTCAAAGAAGCAGATGCATTCAGCCAACAGCATCATCAACTTCGGGCACTGGAGTAAAAACGCTGTAGGACATTTCTAAAGGGACTCAATGGTTTTTCTCTCTTGGAAGAGCTCAGCTCTGAAGCATAAGCAAACGTTTTCATTTCGTGTCACTGTAAGGTCACTGACTTACTCTTCTTCATATCTTAGGCATTGTAGGAAGCAATAATCATCATGAACAGTGCCTACCCACACTCAAATTATTAATTGCAATCATAGATGAATTTTCCAATATTGCTTCAAATAAAGTGTGAATAGATTTCACATTCATCTATGTCTGAAAAATAGCTCATGAATAATTCATTCAATAATTCCTCCAATCAATCAGAGAATGATTTAAATACATTTTATTAGCGTTGGACTAACTGTTCATTATTGCTTCACTGAATTCCATGTAAGAAAATGTCAAAATTGTTCCAAACTCTTCTATTACTAGCAACTAAAATTATTCTTGCACCAGAATTTCCTACTCAAGGAAAAAAAAAAAAAAATCAGACTGACTGCATAAAAATTCCCTACCGCTATCCAAATACACACACACACACAGAAAAAAAATAAATAAATACGTATCTCTGGGGAAGAGTAAGAGGTCTGTCCCATTTAGAGATGCAAACTCAGTGAGAGAAAGAAGCATCCCAAATCTAATCTCATCGAAACAAACCCCAAGCTTTTGTACACACATCTTCTGGTTGTGGTTTTGAAAGTTTACGCCTTGGAGCATACCTGGCAGCAGGTGAAAGTGGTAAGTGCTCCAAATCCATTTCTTGTAATCTCAACTGTGACCTCCCTGCCCCACGCGGGGCACGCCGGGAGTTGTAGTCCGCGCCCCAGAAGCGCATATGCACGGCATCTCATGCAGCGCAGGTGGCTGTGTAGGGACCCCTGTGCCATGGTGGTGATTGTGCAGGACCCTTGTGCGACAGTGGTGGTTGTGCAGGACCCTCGTGCAACAGTGGTGGTTGTGCAGGACCCTCGTGCAACAGTGGTGGTTGTGCAGGACCCTCGTGCAATGGCGGTGGTTATTTTTCTCGGCAGTAGCCTTGGGTCTGGGAGCAAAACAGCCGGTGTCTGATACCGCCACAGTGTTTTGGCTGCTGCTGAGCGGCCTCAAGGCCACCTCCAGTTCCCATGTGGCTCCCACAGTGTGCGTGGACCCCCCCCTGCAACAGGTGCCGATGTGCAAGGACCCCCATGCAACGGGGACAGGGATTGTTATAAAGAAGTCCGATTCACTGTGTTCTTCTCTCTGCAGAGCCTCGTTCTGCAGGAGCAGGTCCGCGCCAGCAGCTGAAAGAGGTGGAGCCTCAGGCCGCAGGAGCTGACCCAGCCTGAACGTTCTGATAAATCTAACGCTGCAAACACAGAACTCGCTGAATCCAACAGATGGGAGCGGGACGAAGAAGAGAAGGACCAAGAAAACAATTCCTGGAATCACAGAAGGGTTTGGGTGGGAAGGGACCTCTAAAGCTCATCTAGTCCAACCCCTTGCCGTGAGCAGGGACATATTCACCTGGATCAGGTTGCTCAGAGCCCCGTCCAGCCTGACCTTGAACATGTCCAGGGATGGGGCATCCACCACTTCTCTGGGCAACCTGTGCCAGTGTCTCACCACCCTCAGCGTACAACATTTCTTCCTAATATCTAGTCTGAATGCCGCCAGCAGGCAGGCACAAGCATGACCCTTGATGGCAGAGAGAAAAATAAAGGAGCACTGCGTAGCAAAGAAAGACGGGAGGCTCTGACGGAACAAGAAAGGTGGAAAGTGAGATAAAGTGCTACAAGGTGCTGTGGAAGACAAGGAAGGTCTCAGGAGGCATCGTGACTGTGAGAAGCGGGGTGTTGAGGGGGGCTGATGGACAGGCTTGGGGATGACAAGAAGGAATTCGGGCGATCATCTGAGCAGAATACAGATGGTCTAGGGTGGACTCAAGAAGTCTTCTGAGGGAACAAGAGGGGTGCAAGGTCCATTACAAAGCTAAAAGTGTGCTAAGGGCAACCTCAAAGGCATCGATAGGCATCATGACACCATTAGAAGGGTCCTGATTGGGCCACAGAGACCAAAGAAGGTCAGGAACACAAGGAAGAAGTCTGGAGGGGATTTGAACAGAGTACAGATGTCCTCAGGAGGCCGGGGACCAAATGGAGGCACCCTGGATGGCAGACAGGACGGTAAGAAGGCTCCGAGGCACAAACAAACCCGAGGACAAGGTTTGGAGGTAATGAGAGAGGATCAAAGGTGGCTACAGAGCTAAAACAGGACTGTGGGACACAAAGAAGGCTTCAGGAGCCGCAGTGACCAGGAGCAGAGGGGTCATGAAAGGCTCGGAGGGATAAGAGAGATTGAAAGGGACGTAAAGCCCTACCAAAATGCTGTGGAGCGCAAGGAAGGTCTCAAGAGGCATCCTAGATGGCATAGAGAAGAAAAAGAATGCTCTTTTTTGGGAACAGAGATCTTAGGCGCAATTGCAATAAAAATGGTCCAAAGGGGCCTTAGGGAGCTAAAAGTGGAACATCTTGGACCTCGGGAGGCATCGTGATGGTAGCAGAGAGGTTCTGAGAGGGACAGACAAAAGAAGGCTTGAGGACATGATGAAGAAGTCCAGAGGGGATTTGAACAGACTACAGCTGTTCCCAGGGACCAGGGACTGAACAGAGGTATCCTAGCTAGCATAGAGGACAACCTGAGTGTTCTGGAGATGACAGATGGCATCAGGAAAGGTTCTCAGGGAGCGAGAAGGGTGCAAAGTGCGCTACAGAGCCAAAACACAGCTGTGGGGCACAAGGACAGTCTCAGGAGGCATGATGATGGCAGAAGGGTGCTGAGAGTAAAAGAGGGACAGAAGGCGGCTCTGGGACACAATGCAAAACTCAAGAAGGTGTCCCAGCAATGTACAGATGTCCTCAGGGGATGAGCGACTGAATGGAGACATCCTAGATGGCAGTGAATAAGGTGAGAGCGCTCTGGGGAACAGAGAAAGCCTGAGGAAGGGTTTTGTCTGAATAAGAGAGACACCAAGAGGGCTGCAGAGCTCGAAGGGTGCTGTGGGGCACGAGGATGGTCTTGGGAGGCGTCGTGACAGGAACGAGGGGGCTCTCGGGGGCGAGGGGAACGTGGACATAGAGACAAACAAAGGATTGCTGACACAGCGAGGTATTCGGGAAGGGATCTGAAGAGAGGACAGATGTCCTCAGGGGACTGAGGACCAAACGGAGGCATCCGACATGGCGGAGGGAAGGTAAGAGTGCTCTGGGACAAAATGAAAGCCTGAGGAAGAGTCGACTGAATAAGAAAGATACAAAGCCTGCTGCAGAACTAAAGGTCGGTGCCATGGAACACAAGGACACTCGCAGGAAGCATCGTGACAGAAATAGAGGGGTGCTAAGGTGGCTGGAGAGACAGAAGAAGGCTCGAGGGCACAAAGGTACTCGGGAGGGGATCTGAACAGAGTACAGATGTTGTGAGGGAGATGCTGACCCACTGGAGGTGAGCGAAATGGAGGAGAGGACAAAAAGACTGCTCTGAGGAAGAGGGATGACCCGAGGAGATGTTCTGACAAACCGAGAGGAGTACAAATTATGCTCCAGCGATAAAAGCGTGCCGAGGAGACCCTCTAAAGCCTCGGGATGAATTGAGAGAAGAGGAAAAAAATAAAAGACATAAAAAGAAAATTTACAAAGTGACAGGGTACAGGACAGAAAAGAACAAATTAAAAAATAACACAGTTAACTCGATAAAAGTAGACATTAACGAAAAATTTTAAAACCAACAGAGTAAAGGACAGACAGGAAAGAATTAAAAAGTAGCAATAGACAACTTGATAAAAGTAGACATAAAAAGAAAATTTCAAAAGCGATGGGGTATAGAACAGACAGGAAAAAAATTAAAAATAGGGACAGAAAACTAGATAAAAGTACACATAGAAACAAAAATTCAAAATTGAAGGCATTAAGAGAAGAAAAAATTAGAAGATAGGAAAAACAAACTAAATAAATGGACACATGGAAAGCAAATTTCAAAAGCAATGTGACAGAGAGAACAGACAAGAAAGAACTAAAAACAGGGACAGGAACCAGATAAAAGCAGACACAGAAATAGTATCGTAAAAGGAACAGGATTAAGAAGTTAAAGGAAAAAGTTAAAAAATAGGAAAAGCAAGCAAAATTTTAAAAAGAAACAAAATTTGAAAAGCGACAATATACAGGACAGACAAAATGAATTAAAAACATAGACAGTGAACTGGATAAAAGTAAAAATAGAAAGAATGTAAAAGCAACAAGATACAGAACAAACAATAAATAAATAAAAAGTAGGGATAGACATCTTGATAAAAGTAGACTTGGGAAGAATATTTACAAAGCGACAATAGGACAGAGAAAAAAGTACAAACAAGGACTAGATAAACAGAAACGTAGCAAGAAAATTTAAAAAGCAATACGGTACAGGACAAACAAGAATTAAAAAATAAAGTGAACCACATAAAAGGAGACAGAAAGAAAGCTTAAAAATCGACATCACTAAGGAAAGAGAAGAAAAAATTAAAAAATAAGGATAGAGTAAAAAAGACAGAAAAATAGAAAGTAAATTTCTAAAACAGCAGAGTACATGATAGAGGAAAAAAATAAATAGAGATAGTGAGTTTGATAAGAGTAGACATAGAAATTTAATAAAATAATCAGGGTACAGAACAGAGAAGAAAAAAATGAAGAAATAAAGACAGTGAACTGCGTAAAAGTTTACACAGAAAGAAAGCTGAAATACTGATGTCATTAAGGGAAAGTTTTGGGAAAGAGAAGAAAAATGAGAAAATAAGAACAGGGTGACACACAGAAAATTAAAAAAGCAGGACAAAGGGATAGAGAGGAAAAAAAAATAGGGACAGGAAGAAAAGCAGAATAACCAAGAGAGGACAAAAAAACAGAAAGGGAACTGCACAGAGATGGGCAGCAGGACAGAGAGATGGAGAAAGAAAAAACAGGAACGAGGACAGGGACAGAGGGATAGAGAGGCAAAGAGAGGGATGGGGACCAGGACAGTGGGATATAAATGGAGAGGGACGGGGAGCAGGACACAAGATTGCAGAGAAAGAGGTCCAGGGAAGTGGAAGGAATGACAGAGAGAAAACGAGGGGGGCAGGGAGCAGATCAGAGAGCTGGAGAAAGAAAAGATACTGCTGGGGAGCCGGACAGGATGATAGAGCCAAAAGAGATGAAGAGGAAGCAGGGCAGCAGGATGCAGACAGCAAAAATAATTGTAGGCAACAGGACAGAGGGATTGACAGGAACAGGGAGCAGGACAGAGGAATGGAAGGAAAAAATAGTGATGAGCAACAGGACAAAAGGATGCAGAAGAAAAGAAAGAGGGAAAAGGAAGGAGGGAGAGAGAGAGAGAAAGATGGGGATAGAGCATGGGACATGGAGAGACAAAAAGCAGGACAAGGAACAGGACAGAGGGACTCGGGGCAGGGTGGGGGGAACCAGATGCAGATTAAGACAAAGAGATGAAAGAGATGGAAAAGGAAAGAAAACAATGATGGGCTGCTGGACAGAGATGGAGGAAGAAAAACTAGGGCCAGAGGAGGGAAGAGAGAAAGGAAGAAAAGGACAGCTAGCTGGACAGGGGGATATAACTAGAAACAAGGAGACAGGCAGCGGGACAGAGGGATAAAGGCAGAATAACCAGGGAGAGGAAGCAGGACAGATGGACAGTGAGACCAAAAAAGGGGCAGGGAGCAGGACTGAAAGATGGAGAAAGAAGCATTAGGGGCAAAGGGATAGAGAGAGGAAAACACAGGTTGGAGGAAGGACAGAGGGACAGAGAGAGAAAGAGAGTGACAGAACCTGGGCAGAGAGTGGGAGAAAGAAAAACCAGTGACAAGCACCAGGCCAGAGGCGGGGGGCAGGGGGAAAGCAGGACAGGAGGAAGGAGAGAGGGATACAGGAAACAAGTGAGGGACAGGGAGCAAGAAAATGGGATACAGAGAAAAAGAGAGGGATGGGGAGAAGGACACTGGAATAGAGAGCAAGCAATAGCAACAGGGAGAATGACAGGGAGATGGAGCCAGAGGAAAAACAGGGACCAAAAGCAGGACAGAGAAATGGAATAGGAAAATTAGGGATGGGGAGCAGGACAGAGGGGTGGAGAGACAATGAGAGACGCAAGGATAACAACAGAGAAAGAGGGAGGGAGAGAGGGAAGGAGGGACGAGGAGCAGCACAGCGGGATGGAGAAAGAAAGAGAGGGATGGGGAGCGGGTCAGAGAAACGGAGAAAGAAAATACAGTGATGGGGAGCAGGACAAAGGGCTAGAAAGAGAAAAGTAAGACAAGGGAGAAGACCGAGGAGCAGAGAGAGAAAGAAAGGTCAGAAGAAAAGGTCAGAGAGGCAGAGAAATCAAGAAAAACAGGGACGAGGAGCCCTGCAGAGAGATGAAGCAAGAAAATGTAGGGTCAGTGAGCAGGACAGAGGGATAGAGAGATGGGGGGGAGGAGAGGAAAAACAAAGGAGCGACAAAGATGGTGACAGGGCGCAGGACATACAAACAAAGAAAGAAAAAGGACAGGGAACAGGACAAAGGGATTGAGAAATGAAGAAAGGGTCAGATCTGTACAAAGAGACCAAGAAGGAAAAAAAACCAGCAATGGGCTAGAGGACAGAGACAGAGGAAGAGAAAAAAGGGCCAGGGAGCAGGACAGAGGAGGAGAGAAAGGAGAAAGGGAGAGCCGGCTGAATGGGGAGCTATAGCGAGAAGCAACTGGACAGGCAGCAGGACAGAGAAATAAAGACAGAAAAAACAGGGACAGGAAGCAGGACAGAGGAAGAGTGAGAGGAAACAAGGGGCAGGGAGCAGGACAGAGGTGGAGAAAGAAGCATTGGAGCAGAAGGATAGAAAAAGAAAAAAGAAAGCAAGAAGGATGGGGGATAGAGGGAAAAAAGAAGGACAAGGAGCAGGACACAGATTGTCAGAGAAAGACAGGGACAGGGAGCAAGACAAGGTGATACAGAGAGAGGAAAAAGGGACAGGGAGGCTCGACAAAGTGAAAGGCAGGCAAAAATAAGAGACAGGGAGCAGGACAGAGATGGAGGGGAAAAAGCCTACAATGGGCAGCAGGAGACATGGAGAAGGAAAAAACTGCACTGGGCTGCAGGACAGAAATGGAGTGAGAAAAAACAGTGACAGGGAGCAGGATAGAGTGACAGAGAACAAAAAAACCAAGGAAAAGGACAAAGAAATGGGGGGAGGATAGGAAGCAGGACAGGGAGATGGAACAAGAAAGGAAAAAAGGATGGCAGGCAGAACAAAGGGAAAGAAACAAGGACAGGGAGCAGGACAAAGGGATGGAAGAGGAAAAAACAGTGATGGGCTGCAGGACGGAGATGGAGGAATTAAAAAATACACACAGGGAGCATGACAGAATGACAGAGAGAGAAAAAAGGGACAGAGAGCAGAACAGCATTGGAGGAAAAAACCAACTGTGATGGGCAGTGGGAGAGAGATACAGAGAAAGAAAAAATACTGAGGAAGAGAGAAAGGAAAGAACAGACAGCTAGCTGGACAGGGGGATACAGTAAGAAAGGATGGGAGAGGGAATGGGACCGAGAGAGAAAGACAGAAAAGATAGCAAGATGAAGCAGGGCAGAGGGACAGCAAGAAAAAAAAGGGACAGGGATCTGGACAGAGATGGACAAAAAAGCAGCAAGGACAGAGCAGAAGAAACAGAAAGAGCAACAGGGAGCAGGGCAGAAAAAGAAAAATCAGGGCAGCAGCATGATGAGGATAGAGGAAAAAATCTGGGATGGTCAACAGGACAGAGAGGAATATGAATATGGGCAGGGAGTGGGACAAAGGGATATAGCAAGAAACAACAGGACAGAAAGCAAGACAGAGCAACAGACAAGAATAATGATAACAAGAGAGAGAAAGACAGAGACCATGAGAAGCTCAGTGGGTTGGAGAAAGAAAGAGAGGTATTAAAGGGGGAGAAGGGGCCCCCTAAGGAAAAAGAAAAAAAAAAAAAAAAAAAAAAAGAGGCAGGGAGCAGCACAAAGGGTCAGAGAGAGTAAGAGACAAACAGGAAGAAGGACTGGGACAGTGAGATACACAATGAAAAAAACCAGCGACAGTGAGCAAGACAAAGGGATAGAGAAAGAGATAGAAAGAGAAAGAGAGAGAGGAAGGCAGGGACATGGCGCGGCACATACAGGCGCAGAGAGGAAAAGAATGCACGGGAACAGGCCAGAGAAATTGTGGGGGAAAAAAAGACAGATGCAGATCAGGACAAAGAGATGGAAAAGCAATGCAGTGATGCAGTGATAGCCTGCAGGACTGAGACAGAGAATGAAAAAAAAAAAAGGGAGAGGGAGCAGGACACAAGAATAGAGAGGAGAGGTACAGGGGAGGAGACAAAAAAGAAAAAAAAAAAAATCACAACAGCATGTGAAAGAGAGGGGGCCAGGAGAGGGGCAGGGAGGGCCCAGGATGGACAAGAGGGGAGACAGGGCCTCGAGGACCCGGGACTCACCCTCACCGCAGCTCTCGCTCTTGGCGCTGCCAGGCAGTTCAGACGCTTCTTTCTCCTCTTCTCCCTTCCTCTTCTGCAACTCCGGTCGCTTGGCTGCCCTCCACCTACGAGTATACGTGGGTGTC
>NW_009194422.1:0-439 GCF_000690835.1 Fulmarus glacialis | reverse complement strand
AAAAAAAAAAAAAAAAAAAAATCACAACAGCATGTGAAAGAGAGGGGGCCAGGAGAGGGGCAGGGAGGGCCCAGGATGGACAAGAGGGGAGACAGGGCCTCGAGGACCCGGGACTCACCCTCACCGCAGCTCTCGCTCTTGGCGCTGCCAGGCAGTTCAGACGCTTCTTTCTCCTCTTCTCCCTTCCTCTTCTGCAACTCCGGTCGCTTGGCTGCCCTCCACCTAAGAGTATACGTGGGTGTCTCACAGCTCTTACGAGACAAGGCTTCCTAGACAAGTATCCTTGCTCGCTCAGGCACTTACATGGCCGTACCGCGCTGTTGGTGATGCGTACAGACCCTGCGGTCCGTGTTGGCAGCCTGGCCTGCTGCGCACTACAAAGAAGGATCCTTCCTCACCTGGAGAGGCAGGCACTTTCTTGCCTGCAGCAGGAGGGAGC
>NW_009194421.1:41873-49775 GCF_000690835.1 Fulmarus glacialis | reverse complement strand
CTGTCCAGATGGGTAACATAAAGCATCTGGAAGGGTAGGCTCTTGAAAAAATGTAATATTTTGGTTTTGAAGAGTCAGGAAAGAGATTTTTGTAGAGACAAGGAAAAGTGTAAGCAGCAGTAAGCAGAGTTGGTCATGATAGGAATGGCATATGTGCCTGGTCATGAAATCCCCAACATACAGGGGCTGGGGAAGTGACTTCCATGATGTACTCTAGTTAGGTGATTTGCCTGCATCTGCCTCATCTTCTTCATGATGAAGTGATGAACAGCTGGGGTGGCATTTATTAACTTCATGTTTGAAAGCAAAGTTCCTGATTTGGGGCTGTCTTCAACTTTATCTTTTTTTAATTGATTGTTCTGTTTATAATACAGTATTCTAGTATTCTATAATCTGGACAGCTGAGCAGTGACTGTAGGGAATGTATATATTCAGTCTCTCTTGTGGTTTTTTGTTTGTTTGTTTGTTTTTTCCCCAGGAATTGGCTAAAAAATTCTGGTGAAGGTTTGGTAGAGTTTTTTGGTTTTGCTACCTCCCCCTCCTCCCTGTAAGAGGATGACACTGGATTTATAATTGTTTATACACTTATATTACAAAGAATTGATAGTAACTTTTTTAGATTGGAGGAGAGTGCTTCAAAAGTAAGTGTTTATAAAATGACCTAGTTTGTTCCAAATTCTGCAGAAAGGTATTTGTATTTTGGAAAGCTGTGCAATGTCATCATCTTCTCTAGCACCTCTGTTAATTGCTGTCATGCAAGTTTGCCTGCAGAGTGGGAGGCAGTTTCATATGGTCAAGGTCAACCCCTGGTGAGTAATTCTAAGGAAAGGTGGTGTACCAAAGGCAGCCCTTGGGTGAGCTAGTCTCATCTTCTTTTGTTCAATCGATGTATTGCCATATGTTGAACTAGATAGAGCTGCTTTATAGTCTTCTGTAACGTTTCCCCTTTTGGTACAAGGGTTTCAGTGATGCAGGGAAACGTTACTTCTATGATTAAGCCACTTGTAAAAGTAAGCCCACTCTGTGGTCCCCAGCAGAAACTACTGGAGAACAAGACTTGAGTTTGTCTAGCCTGTGCATGAGGTGAGAGGTGTGTGAGACTCCGCTGTTTCACACAATTAAAAAGTGGAGAGACTGTACCTTGCTGATAATAGCTTAAGTATTACTAAATGTTGAGAATTTGCACAAATGTGAGAGCTCTCTCTTTGTATTTGAAACTATTGAAGCCTGCTTGACAATAGATTCAGTATTTTCAGGAATGTTTCACTAATTTTGAGTACAGTTTGTAAGCCGTCTGGTGTGGTGTATGTGCATTATCATATGGAACACTGGACATTGTAATTACTTGGCCCTGTAAGTTGCTGATTTTGATGTATTTTGGAAGATTCTTCCCTCCTCATTGGAATCAGAGGCCAAAACCGCAGAGCTATCAAGTCTGTCTTTCCAATTCAAGCACAGCAGAACAGTTGTTGTGATGTTCACAACATTGCGAACGGTAGATCGCAAAGCAGGCTGTCTGGTTTGTTTTAGAGAGAAAACTGGGGAAAGATCTCAAAACTGGGTAGCCTGAAGTGCTCGTGCGAGTCTGTAAGCTCACCTCTGCGTCCTTTCTTAGACAGCTTTCTTCCTCTTAACAGTTATCGGTTTTGTGCCAGAGCAATGCTGTAGGTTGGACAATGTCATTCACGGCCCTACTCTATTTATAGGGTATTTCAGCAACCCCTCCTATAGCTCCTGTTTCCTGATTTAAAAGAGCTTTCACGCTACGTCGTCTCCTCTCATTTTCCACTGGCAGAAAAAGGGAGAAGTTGAATTTCTCCTTGAAATGCAACAGAGCATTTCTGCTTCTCTTTCCAGGCCATGGCTCTCGTCCCTCGGATTTAGGAGACAAGTCCGGCAAGGGGAGGGCTGTGGGTGAGGCACCCGCTGCCAGCAGTCACTTCTGCTTGGCTGCTTCTCTCGCCTTGGCTTCAGAGACAAGGGGAGATGGCTAGTGAACACTAGTAGGAGATGAGGAAAAAGGATTAGGGTAGAAATGAACTGCGCAGATGCAGTGCCTTGCCTTGGCTGAGCCCTGACAGCAATTGCCTGTCTGGAAGTGTTGGCAATTCTGCTGTGCAGAGGTGGCCTGATCCAGCTCACATATCAAAGTCAAGGCTTATAATTTGGGAGTTGAAAAGGTTTTTTGATATAGGTCAGAAGTAACTTCAAGAAACAGTTTCTGTGTTGGTCCCTGACATGAGAAATACTGCGTTAGAATAACACTCTCCGTGTTAATTTTAAATTATCGTCATTGTTAGCCCTTCCTCTATGTTTTCCCCCCTTTGCTTTCCCATTTCCCTTTCTCCTTCCCAACAACCCAGACATAGTTTTGATGTTATCTTTTTCTGACATGCTGTTTGTGTGGTACAGTGTTTATTTTTCAAAGCCAAAGGAGGATTTAATAACATTCAGCTGATCACAGAACAGCTTTGCTTTAAAAGCTCATTAGCTAGGGCTTGTCTCCTGGTTGTTGCTTTCAGTGACATGCCTGTCACAGTGACAGAAAATCATATATACCCGTGTGTGTGTTTATTGTGTCTTACTAACTCTCCTGGTGGGAGGCAATGCTGATAAAGGGCTTTAAGTAAAGCTTTGCCCGCACCAGTGAATGCTCATTTTCTAGGTTTGTTGTTTTGTGGTTTGTTTTTTTTTTTTTAATAAATGGAACAAGCGATCCTCAACTGAGCAGGCTGTCAGTGCCTGGACCTTGGACACTGAAAGTTTGACATAATTATCAGTATTGGCCAAAACCAGCAGGAAAGCGTAGGTTCCAGACACGCCGTGAGCTCTTACTAGTTTTGTGAAAATTGGTATCTGGAAAGAGAATGGAGTGCCCCTATGGAGGAGATGTTGATTTATCTTACAAGATGCTACATGAGGACAGGCTGGCTGGCAGGTGAGCCTGTGCCTGGCTCTGGATCGCTGCCTTGTGCCTGCTGAATATCCCCATCAGGCAAGCTGAAAACGATGGGGGGGACTGCGGGTCCCGTGGAAGAGAGATGTAAGCTGGAGCTTGAGTGGTGGTGGTAGGGATGACAACTACTGCGGTGTGTTTTGCTGCTCACAAAACATCTTTTTCTTATAAAATATGCTTGCGGAGTAAAGCTATGAACAGTGTTTGCTCAGTTATTCAGAAATTCATCCAGGCCTGCTTTAGAATAATGAGATTAGGCTAAAATTCGTGGAGTTAAAAATAGTAGAAATTCAAGTTGTTCTCTTTTTAAATTCCTTTCTTCAGATGCCCAAGTCATGTTATTTAAATTTACTCTGCAAGCACAAAGCATAGAAACTTACTGAAATTTCTAATCTAATTAGGCATCTTTGGGAGCTGGGTTTTTAAGCAGAACACCAAAGATGGAAAAACTTGTGATAAAACCACAGGAGAGCTGGCAATATTCGGCAAGAAAATAAAAATAACGGGATGGAAATGAGCATGCTGTGTGCACGTAGCTGTGGAGGCAGGTAGGGCTCTCCTCTGGTGGCTGCGCAGGCTGGATTCTGCCAGCAGCTTCGCATCTCTTCCCAACTCCTCTGCCTCTCCCTTTGTCCTTCCTCTCCTTGCCCCTGCTGCCTTAGCAGTTATTGTCACCTGTAGTTAATCTGCAGACCTCTGCTTTGTGAGGATCGAGGGATTAGAGCAAGAGCGAGTCTATTGGAAGTACCTGTGGTACTGCGGACTCTGGTGAAAGCCCAGCTGAATGCCAGAGGGCTCATGAAACAGCAGGCATGTGTGATGGGGCTGTCATCTGGCGTACACACTGCTTACAGTACAGAGCGGCAAAGCGTTATTGCCCGTATGTGATTGAATGGGACTGTTTCACCATCTTTGTCTTTCCCACCTTGGTATAGCAAAGTCATGTTTAAAGTTGCCCAGGTTACCTTAGGGTACCTGAGAACCTGAGGCGCAAATCCTGCTAACCTTATTATAGCAAAAATTTCTTCTTTTTGGTTGGTGTTTTGTTTTTTTTTTTAATAAATGGAACAAGCGATCCTCAACTGAGCAGGCTGTCAGTGCCTGGACCTTGGACATTGAAAGTTTGACATAATTGTCAGTATCGGCCAAAACTAGCAGGAAAGCGTAGGTTCCAGACACGCTACAAAACTACAAAAAAGTGGGTAGTCTTCATCTGAAGTTCTGAGTGTTGGAAGGAGTATAAAACTGCAATGCGTGATGCTCTAGAATTAAAAAAAGAAAAAAAGCCCAGTTAATTGGCTTCAGATAACAGTAAATAGATTGTACATTCTTTCCTGATAAAACTTCCCCAGATCTTTAATGACCCCCATGCTGCTCAGCAGTCACTGGTGCATCAGCATCCCTCCCGCATTTGTCTGACAGCATCACAAAATGGATTAAGTTGAGCTTGGAAAAAAGCATACTTATTCTGAAACAGAAATGCTCACACATGGTGTTTTTCAGGACTGGCTATTAAAATGTAAATACAGACCATACATCAATCCAGATTGATGCTCGGAGGTAGACAAGTTCTCAGTCTATCTTGGTGTGTTTTTATCATTATCTATTCTAGGTGTAGGTACCCCAGCATATTAATTCTTAAGAATGTAAATGTTTTAGTAGCATTTAATCTGTATTATAAATCATTGTTTTGTGGTTTTTTTTTTCCCTTAAATAAAAATGTCTTTTTGCTCTATTCAGGTCTAAACATGGTTAAGCCTGCACTATGTGCTGTACTCGTCAAGTATTCTTTAAATAAAAGCATTCCCTCATCTGGATAAAAAAAAAATAAAGCTCAGCTTGCTACAGAAGATCTGGCCTTACGGCCTTGATTTTTGCAAGGCTCTGAGTGTCCTGACCTGTGCTATGTACTTAAAAAAACCAGAGTTTAGGATCTTGTGAGGAACAGCTTTAGTTCAGTGGAAAAAAATGCCTGCTAATGGTCTGAGTTTCCTTACTCTTATTCCTAATGATGTTCTTTATAGTGTTCAGTAGAGTCATAGGTTTAAGAAAGCAGCCTTTTTGGAGTCAGTGACATGTTACTTCTATCTACATGCACTGGGTCCTGTGGGAGTTGAGTCAGCAGTTTTAAAATGGCTTTAAGACAACTGTTTCTTTTCTTCCTTTAGGCTCATAGCTGGCAGCCTGGAATCAAGAACCCATACCGCGGGGTGGTGGTATGGCCAGTTCCTGAAAATGTTGAAATTACTGTGACGCTCTTTAAGGTATGTTTTTTTAAAGCATAGTATTTCCTATTTCGTAAACAGCATATGAAAAATTCTGTTTGGAAACGTCAGATTATAATCACAAAGGCGTAATCTTGCTGGGTTTAAGTTGCACAACCTTATGTCCCCAGCTTAAATCCTGGAGAGAAGGATGGTCTGTTCCCTGCCAAAGCTTACTTTTGTAGTTTAGTTAACACACTGAAATATCCCATTGAGCTGATTATGGCGAGTCACTGGCATAGAATTTAGTACGTGTGTAACTGCGCACGTAGGACATGTGTAAGGGCTTGGCATGGGTTATAGTCTGGTTGGTTTTCTTTAAATACTGTAAGCCAGAAGTTGTCAAAACACAGCCAGTTCTAGACTTCTGTGTTCAGTTGCAGTGCAGTGACCCTATTTCTTATGCTATTGACTAGAATCCAGCTCTTAATTTCACAGTATTTAGTATGCCACACAAACATCACAGTACTTACGTGATTGCAGTTGTAGGAGTGGATGTGGAGTATTGGAGTAGTACAGAGAATGATAAGATTTTATGGGGGATTTTTTTTAGGAACTGCATTTGTTCTATTAAAAAAAGAAGCTTATTTGTGTGGCTGCGAAGCAGGAGGAGGAATTGATGGTTATGCTAGAACTTAGTTCCCAAATATCATTGGGGAAAGTCCTTTCTGCATAAAGATAAACAATGCAACTTTGCATGTGTGATGGCGTAGGAAGCTGACCGGGAGGCTGCCGATTTCTGGGATTTTCATTCCATTAGTTCTTTCTTGTTCTTTACTCTGGTGTCTCCAGCTACACTCTGCTTGTTCTTATTTACAATTGCTCCCTTCACAGCTTAGGGCAACAGTAACATAGTTTTTTCTAATTAGTAATATTGATATTTCTTTGTCTTGGGTACTTCCCTGAATAACTGCTTAGAAGTGGCTTCTGCTTAGCCTTAGAATGTGAATTTATTACTTGGTTCATTAAGCCTAAAAAGGGGTGCTTCTCTCTCTCTCTTTTTTTTTTTTTTTTTTTTTTGTCCTTGGGATCACCAATGAACAGAAACGTCCCAGGTTGCCAGTGATGCTAACTATCATAAATTTGTCTCTCTTCTTAGCATAGTCTTCAATTGAGGTTCAAAAGTTCACTAGCAAAAATTGTTTGCCTTTGCGTGCTTCAAGGGCCTCTACTTGGATTAAGAAGTTTAACACCATTATGTGACTATGCTGCATGTCTGTATAATCTGAATATGGTTATGTAATGCAGTAAATGTTACTTAATATTTTTAACATTTAAAGCGAAGCAGAAATGTACACAATTCTTGTGTATGCAATAACATGTTACGTGAAAAATAAGAAATTAAGTTTCCTTTTGGGTGTAGCTCTCTGATGCTGTGGCTTTGGAGTAAAAGTGTCTCCCAGGCTTCTCCTGCCATCCCACACTACTTTTTTATTCCTACCTGCACCGCTTCAGGGCTATATTTTGTAGTACAGCACAACAAACTAGTAGTTGTGCCACTGAAAGTGAGTGTGAGGGCTAGGACCAGATAGTGAGGGGAGAGAAGGGCCTCTGGAGCCAGTGTTAGGTATTACTACAGCCTTAATTTTACCCAGCACTGTGACTTTGCAAGTGGATCTGTTCACTGGACTGCCTCTTCCTCTCCCCAAAAATGAGCCTGCCCATCGCAAGGGTTGTTCTGGGAGGAGAGGAAGGAGTGTGAATAACGCCAGAGGCTGTGCCTTCTGGGAACGGTACGCACTGATCTCTGGGGGAACGAGCGCCGGCTTTTATAATCAAAATATTGAGATCACATGAAAAGCATCATATTGTCAGGCAGCTTTTATATAAATCTGCTCTAATTGATCCTCTAGCTCCTCCAACAAGAGTGCCTGTAAGTGGCCAAAACCACCTTTTTCTCTATAAGGATATGCAGCTGTGGAACAGAGCAGCACTTTTTGAGCAAGCTGGGTAATGCACCAGGAGCATTGTATCTGTGCGAGACCAGCAGCCTGCCTGGATGAATGAGCTGTGAGTGATACGTGATTGCAGGCAGAATATGGTGTTAGTGCAGTTTATGCTGTGCCCAGTCCTCTGATGGCTCTGTTGGCTCAGTGCTACAGCAGCACACTTCAGCTCTAGCATGGGATATGTCCTAACACCCGGAGAGCTGCCATTTCTGTAGCTAGTACGTTCTGGGCAAAGATTTCTGTAGCTGGTACGTTCTGGGCAAAGACAGTCAAAAAGAACTAGCTATTTTTTTTGCACAGCTGATGCATTGGCTGGTCAGCGCTAGAGTAGTGGGAAGGTAAGTATGTAATAGCACACTGCAACAGCCTTTTTGGGAGCTGACTTACAAGTCAGGCATTTATGTTGTTCCTTCCTCTGGAAGAAGGGAGGCAAAACCAATGAAGGCAGTAAAGCTCAGAAAAAGAGATGGCTCATCTTGCAGTTCTGTAAAAGTCCCTTAGGAGCCACTCCCCAGCAAAGGAGAGTGACTGCTGAACGTTTGGCACTTTGCAATAAGTACACTTAGCGTGGCCATGTTGTTTAACAAACAGTAGTTGTCCTCTTTCATTACAACCCGAGAAGCCAAGGGAAGCGGTTGATGTCCGCACTGGCAGAGCGTACTGATGGGAGCAGGTTGCTCCAATAGAGCTTTGTAGCAATCACAGATAACAAATTAGTGCAGTGGTGCTGTTT
>NW_009194421.1:34513-41842 GCF_000690835.1 Fulmarus glacialis | reverse complement strand
GGAAAGAGCGAACTCCAGAATAGACAGCTACATGTTTTGGGAAATGATTCACACAGTAGTGGCTGTGCATTCGTAAGTGGCTGTTGAAATGTGTTGCTGGTAGGATTAGGAGATAAGTTGAGGTTTCAAGTGCTGATGAGAATGTTAAGAATATCCTCTCCAGCAGTCACCCCTGGACACTTGAGAGCTGGCTAGCAAAGTGCCTGTGATCAGTCAACAGATGAGGTATTTTGCATTATCTGCACATCCCTATTTTGGGTGTTAGCTTGTTTCCAACAATATATTTGTAATTCTTAGGCAAGCAGAGCTAAGTATTGAGGAGACTATAACCTTCGTTTAGAAAACTTTCATTTCAAATAAATAAAAACTTTTTGTTTCATTTCACTAATTCTGGGCTGCTGGTAAAATTTCATAATGCTCTGGAGTCATGTGGGGAAAAGCAACAAATGGATATATTGATTCAGCTTCCCTTGACTAGCTCTAGCTCCTGCTCATCCAGCCGGCTGGCGTGCTAATTACATAAAAAGTTCCATCTGTTCTGAAAGTTTAACTTCTTCCTTTGCCATGCTCTACATTGATGTTTGGTTATGCCTTGGGTTTTTCAACCAAAATGGGGAGAAAGAAACATTGTGAAACAATAAGCCTATTGTGCATTTTAAGTCCATGATTTGTAGTGCTTTCATGGAAAGATCCACGGATGCCAGAAAAGCTAGCTGAATTCCCATTTTTTGTTGTTTCCATGGTTGCACTCCAGAAGTTCATTTTTAGAGTCCCTGCATTAGCAAGGTTTAACCATCATATATGAAAGCTTGTATACTTTTCCGTGGTTTTATGTACAAATGCATACCTCTATCAACTGAGAGAGATTTTAAATGAGAAATTTTCACTGCCAAGCAAGCCCAGTGCTTTTAGCAAAGCTAAGTGAACATCCATCGTACTATGAGGATTTAAATTGCAACATCATTATTTTCTAGCTTAAAAGCAAAGTGAGCTTCCCAAGCAAAAATGTTTGTTCTTCTGGAGTAAGCGTGGACTTTGCTTCATTGGATTACAAAAACCACTTGTTTTGTCAGTAATATACATGGTTTATCACACCAATGTACTATTGCAACAACAGGGAAGATTACCAGCTCTTCATTGCAAAGTTTGAAAGGGACATTTTTAAAGGTGTAGCTTTCTAAGCACATAGAAAATTATTTATGAGTAAAATAAGAATAAAATCGCTTATAAAAGGAGACTTGTATTGTTGAAAGTATTCCCATCAGAATAAATCCCATATCATCTTTCTTGAAAGCTCAAGTCAATCATGTGCTTTGATTATAGTGCAGTAACTGGCCATGCACTAGCAGGAACACTGCAGCAGAGTCAATACGTTGTCTCAGGGAAGGGAAAAAAAAAAACCCAAACCCCCAAAAACCCAAACAAACAAAAAAAACCCCAAACAAAACCAAAACCCTTTGATAAAGCCATTTCCCAAAAGCAAGGAACAAATCCAGGTTCAGAACATACTTGTTTCAGTTTAGGGGAGTCTGGTGGCTTGAGCGAACACTATTGAGAATATTCCATAGGAGGGGAAAACAGCCCTATAGACAAGATGATGTGTGTTAGATATAAAAATCATAAGCTCAGGGAAGTGAGCACATTTGCACACTAAAAAATTAAATATCCAGGGTTAGTGTGGGGACTAATTGTAAAAAATATATTTTAAAAAAAAAAAAAAGTCAATCCTTGTTGCCTTTCTAGCCCAGAGGCTTTACAGGAAAGCTGTCGTGAGCTTGGTGTGGTGATGTACAGGGACAGTTCTGCCAGTCTGAGCTCCCTGCTTTCTGGAAGTTCAACAAAAGCTGACCAAAGTTGTATGTGATTTTCTAGACTAATCAGACCTCTGTAAGCAGCATTGAAAGCAACAAGAATTGGGTCAAATTTTGAGTCTTCTGCAGCTTCAAACAGCCAAGTACAAAAGCTGAGGACAGATGCTGGAGTACCCGGAGCATCTGCTATAGGTCACTGGTAGAGAAGATCACAAACCCTGTCATCATTTGATCTGATTCAATATGACAGTCCTTAAGTAGTTATTCCCCAAGAAGAAAGACCGAAGATTAAGGCTGGTATGAAGTGATCTAATTGAAAGGCAAGCTTCAAAAGCCAGGAAAGCTTAGGGAGGAGGCACGGGGAAGGAAGGGAGGAAGGGACCAACAGTCTGAAGATCCTCCCCACCTGCTCTGGCTGCTGATTAGGAGAAGCCGTCCTTTGTTTGCCAATAGGTCTTTCATTCCTATTAAAAAGATCCAGAAATAACTCTGAAAAGAACCTAAACTATTGGAGAAGTCTTCTTCTTTCTTCAGTCTTCTGAAACCACCTTACACAGTTGTCCTGGCTTCGGCTGGGACAGAGTTAATTTTCTTCCTACTAGCTGGTATAGTGCTGTGTTTTGGATTTAGTACGAGAATAATGTTGATAACACACTGATTTTTTTAGTTGTTGCTAAGTAGTGCTTACACAAGTCAAGGACTTTTCAGCTTCCCGTGCTCTGCCAGCTGCACAAGAAGCTGGGAGGGAGCATAGCCAGGACAGCTGACCCAAACTGGCCAAAGGGATATTCCATACCATATGACGTCATGCTTAAGTATATAAACTGGGGGAGTTGGCCGGGGGAGGCAGCGACCGCTGCTTGGGAACTGGCTGGGCATCGGTCGGTGGGTGGTGAGTGGTTGCATTGTGTGTCACTTATTTTCTATATTCTTTTATCATTATTGTTATTATTTTCCCTTCCTTTTCTGTCCTACTAAACTGTCTTTTATCTCAACCCATGAATTTTACTTTTTTTTCAATTCTCTCCCCCCATCCCACTGGGGGAGGGGTGGTGGTGGTGAGCGAGCAGCTGTGTGGTGTTTAGCTGCAGAAAGGATCTAGTCCTTGACAAAGCTCCTTGTGGAATGCGCTGATGATAGACTGATCAACAGAGAACAGAAAAATGTGACTGACACATTCCTGTTGCTATTGCCTTGCCCGAGCCCAGAAGAGTGGTCTGTTTTCAGGTAGTTGGCACGTGGATGGGCAGAATGGGGTCACAGCAAGAAGCTGATGGGTGGGATTGCAGAGAAAAGTTTGTAGGACTGAGCTTGTTGAGGGCCAGCATCTCTCTAGAAAAGCAGTTAACACAGTTTGTGGGAAAATATGAGATGGGCTAGGTTTTCACTGGTGGACCAAAGCGCACTACTGATCTTGAGAGTTGGAGGAATGATTATCTGACAGTCTTAATGTAGGAGACCCATAAGGTGATGTCCTGTCCTTTGCACAGTTCCCTACTTGGCTTCTCACCTGAGCGTTACTTTTGAACACTAAAGTCATCTTACCAGAAAAAAAAAAAACAGAAAAGAAAAAAGGTAGGGGGGAAAAAAAGAAGGCTCTAAAACTTAGTTGAAGATGCTGAAAAGGAGTGTCATGCTGAGAGGCGAATGCATATAGAAAGAGAAACAGGTAAATGGGGCCCATTTCTTGGTATTAAGAATGATGATTCTTTTTTACACAATAAAATGAGGAGGAACAACAAAGCCATTCAATTCATTTGCCCAAATACTCACAGTTTTCAATTCAAGGTAAAACCGTAATGAATGCTGGAGAGAGTTCTGCATCTGTGGTATGTTGGTAAAGAAAATGAGCATTATAAAAACAATGGCTCTTGCCAACTCCCTTTGTGTTACAGCGAGGTATGAGGCAGTTTCAGGCTGAGAAAAATACTGGAGACAGTTTGTTCCTTGAGCTTTTTAGGTAATTTTCATTATCGTTTGCTTTGAGGAAGGAGAATGGGAATGAGGTCTGTTTATAACTCTTGTCTTTAGGTGTTTCCAGCTGTGCATTTTCAGTGATTACTTGTATCTGCTTGCAGGTGAGGTGAGGTTTTGTGTGCTGTGTTATCAGGGAGGGCTTTCATACAGTGAAAATTTCAAAGGCTGCTATAACCATTAATCCTAGGGTTATTCTTCTTTGCAATAGCTTTTTTTTTTCCCGTAAGAGTAGTCAGCTGTATAGTCCTCAAATAATAGTTTGCTAAATTCATTGCATGAGTTTTATGTGGGAAATGAATGGAGAAATATGGGTTAGCCAGTGAGGGAAGTACGTGTTGTTATGTTTTTTTACTGGTATTTACCCTCTTCAAATGCAAAATAAGATGAAAGATTAGCCAGATTTATAGAAACATCACTATTTATGGAGACCACACATGGAAATGTTAGCCCAAAGGGTGAAATGGTGGTTGCAATAGAAACTGTGTAGTAACTATAATCATGCAAGTATCTGTTAATGCTGACCACGTAATAAAGTTGTAAGTTAGCTAGGAATAGGACTATGCACGCTGCTCCCTGGGCTTCTAATAAAAGCATTTTAGTGAGAAGAGTGAAGCCACTTATGTGTCTGTTGCAAGAAAATGCTGAGGCTTATGTGTATAAGCTTATTTGGGGTTTTCTGTTTCTAGAGGCATTTTAAGACTTAACAAGAAATCTGTTTTTTAACAAAAAAATAAAATCTGGATTTCTCTTTAAATCTGAATATCTTATACATATGCAAAGTGTCCGTTAGCCTATTTAATACTCTCTGAAGTTTTGGTAAGACTGTTCATTAGAGAAGTCCTTGAAGATTTTAATTTTTTTTTTTTTTTTGGCTTTATTGCCATTGATAGGAGAGCTTTGTTTTTCTTTATAGATTATTGCCTTGCGTGAACAAAATAACGATTGTTTTGTTTGTTACATGGGATAAAATGCTGGGCCCTGACTTTGCAAGCAGTTTTAGGTAAACCTGCAAGCTTGCATTAATAGCTTTTGGGGGAGTTATGAAAAAACTTGAGCAGGATGAAATATTTAAGAGTTTAGTCACTTATTATGGAGCAGCTTATTAAAACATAAAGTGATTAATGATCCCATTAAATCTCATTATGTCATTTTATGCTGTATCAAAGGAAGCAATTAAACAAAAAGGTAATTGCCTCAGGTTAGCTCTTGAAAATGATAAGTATTTAATAGCTGGATTACAGAAAATTATATCTTTAGAATTTATATAGGATACAGCAAACCAGCAGGTATTGTGCACTCTATTTACATCATGCAGAATTCCACAAATCTGATTAATGTGATGGATATATAATTACATAATCTGATATTTACAAGTACGTTAATTGGAACATGGAGATACCTCAGTATAATTTTGTATGTATCTACTTGTCCTTCTATCCTTATGGCTAATGGTACAGTGTGGTTTTTACAACTCATTTGCAGTATTTAAATTATTTTGATTTAAAAAAAAAAATCTAAAAAGATTTATTCATATATCAAAATAAATCATCAGTTTTGACATAAGTTTCTAGTAACATCTTACATTTTTCCATTGAAAGTACATCCCATTGTTGGAGTAACGCATTTTAAAATGCGTATTGCATATGACATCTGTGGCTGTAGCTGTTAAATATGTAGCTAATGATGGTGCCAGCGGTATGATGTGTTCTTGAATTTCCTCCGTGAGCACGTCGATGCCCAGTGGGGGGGACTCCTGCAAGGAGAGCCAGTGTTTTACAGGGGGTCTGCAGAGCAATGAGCCTGCTTTGCTGGATTTTGTAGGAAGGATTGCACTGGAGGAGACAGGATGATATCATCTTAGAAATGTTATTATTAGAAATGTCATTCAAAGAGGAGGTTTATTTAAGAGCACACTTTCTAAGTTTTTTGTGTGCTGGAAAAAAAAAAAAAAAATTCTTTTTGCTGGTTGTTTACACCGTAAGCTCGTTACTTACAAAATCTTTAACGTATTTGGTGAGAACTAGTTAAAAGAATCATTTGTCGTACTGCAATACAGTACCTCTACTCACTGTGTGTCTGACTTCAAGGCAAAACTAAGTGAAACAAGGATGGTTAAAGCCAAGACTAAAATAAGGTGAGTTGAAAAGATTGAATGTGAGGTTTGTAGCATTCTGGAAAGAAAGGAAGAATGGTACTAATGGAGATAAACAAAATAGAAGCAAAATATCCTGATCTGTTTTGTTAATTTACATCAGCAAGATGGAATTGGTGCAGTGCTTGCTTGTAGTATCATGAGCAGGCTCCAAATAATAGCAAGAAAACTCTGCAGGTGCTGAGGGTCTCATATGTGACGGCAAATGCTGATTATGGGGAAGTGACATTTATCTACAAGTGTCTATAGCATGCAAGCATCAGAGGCAAAGGAGTAATCGAGTGGTTTCCTATAACTAGAAATAATAGGGTAAGATTGAGGTATAGCAAAATTAGGCTTCATGTCTGAAGAAAGCCTAAAGCCACATTCTCTTAGTGGTAGAAGCTGTTTTGCAAGAGGAGTAGAAGTTATTTTGTTACGGTTGTTCAGAACTAGGATGATAAAATAATGATTTTTTTTTAAAAAGCTTTTTTTTTTTAAAGTAGGATCCTTGATAGAGGCGTGAAGGGGATGACTTAATGTCTCCACTGTTACCTTAATTTTAGACAACAACAATACAAACCACACTACCAGATTGAAAGCTCATTAAATTGGAAACAAATGCCAAATCTACAAGCCTCATTGTTATTTATCTTCCTGTTGGTGAAAATGTTTTCTGATCATCATGTGTGATGCTATAGAAATGTTGTGAAGTAAGGACAGGTATTGAAGAAATTGGCAGTGAATTGGCAGTACTGTGCTGAAGCTGTGACTTTGGATCTCTGCTCGTGCTGATGGACCTGGGCATGAGGAGGTTGGGGTGATGCCTGCTGGAGTTGCATGCCTTCTCACACCAGGTGGGAGCAGTGGCTTCCTCCCCTGTTCTCTGCAAGGTGTAGATTTGTTGTGTTTATTTGGGACGTGGAACTTAAGAATTAAAGAGAGATTTATCTTTTTGTTTTGCTCTGGATGAAAGGAAATAGAATTACAGGCCTTTATCAGAATCAACCTCATGTTTGTATATGTAGGAGTCTTTATTAAATCCTCACTGGCAGTTTTACCCCAACTTGCTTGTCATCTTATTGACATCCATTGAAGCCTACATCCTAGCTAAAATATTTCCCTCTGTCATCTTCAGTGGGTAAAAATATTTCTATGAGTATATGAAAATCTTGGCTGAGTTGCAATTTCTTGCACCCTGGATTATTTTTAGACTTAAGTTCTCTGGTTTGTTTTTCTAGGATCCCCATGCTGAAGAGTTTGAAGACAAAGAATGGACGTTTGTCATAGAGAATGTAAGCTGGAATGTTGTTATGTTTTGGTTTTTATATGTGTAAGACTTAATCATTTAAAAGATTAAAGGGTGTCCAAATGCTGAAAAAGCCTTGAGTAAAATTTGAGCTGCTGAAC
>NW_009194421.1:0-34482 GCF_000690835.1 Fulmarus glacialis | reverse complement strand
GCCTTGCTCCGTAGTAATGAAGGGCTTATTAAAATGCCTATTGTTACGTTACAATTAAAATACAGGAGAGGAGAGTACTGTACCACACTGCTTAAATTCCTTCCCTGTAAGCATCAGTCTTTCTTGCATTATTTTGCTATGAGCAGTGGAGTAAACAAGTTAGAGCTGGGTTATGACTCATTGTTTTATGGGTTATGACACATTATTTTTCTATGAGCAGGGGAGTGAACAAGTCAGAGCTGGGTTATGACATCTGTACATCCCAAATGGCAGCGCACCCTTCCAGGTTTTGAATGCCGCTCTTTAGCAAAGAGCACAGTTTCATCACCTGCGTTTTATAGGTGAGGAAATTGAGGCAGGGCGGAGAGGTGGGACCATGGTCACCTAAGCGAAGAGCAAGAGAGTCATGACGTGCCCCCTGCTCCCTGAGATCCCAGTCTCACTCTCTCTGCGTGGGGGAGCTGTCTTGTGCACCCAGTGAGAACCCAAAAGGTGGCTCCTGTGAATCTCTGACTCCTCTGAGTCAGGAGCTCCCAGAACTTCCCGAAGAGCTGAGCTCCTGAGGGCTGTACAAACAAGATGCTTTGCCCAACAGCAGGGCTTAACATTGCGTATAGCAAGTGCTTCATGAAGTGCTTTTTTCCTTTCCCTTCTCTGCGTTGGGCTGCAGCTTCCGCTCTGGGGCTGCCCGGGCTGAAAAATGGGGGAGCTGCTTTACCTGGAGTTTCCTTGAAGAGGAAACTTCTTTTTGAAATACATTTAAAAGGACTGTGATATCAAGACAGTGTGTTTATCTCTCATTAATATAGTTTGATTATGGACTGTTTCTCAGTAGCATGATTTAATTTTTATTTATGTTGGTTTTAAACAAAAAAAATATTGCTCTTCTACTGAGTCATAGTAGTGCCACATAGCACTGAAGTATGGGGAAGCAATGGAATTTGCATGTTATCTTCTTTGCCTAAAAATGCTGCTTTTTCTTTCTTGTTGATATCAGAAGTGATTTGGATGTCCAAAGCTGAGGTTTATTCTGATCGCCAGTGACTGAACATTCAAAAGGGCTGAAAGCAAAGTGCTTAATTTATACTTTTGTTTTTAAATGTCAAGTTTCTATTTTCATTTATGAGACTTGTGAACACAAAACACAGTTTAGTTACTGTTTCCTGGAGTTTCCTTTTCTTTCTCACTTGGTTTATTTTAATCAGGGAAGTCTCCATCACCAATTGTCACTGTACAAGTAACTCTGGATAAAACAATGTCAGTGTATTTCTCAGCCAACCCCTCTGGGTATAGTTGGATTTCCTGTGACGTTGCAGCAGACTATTTTCAGACATTTATAGTGGGCATGTAGACTTCATGTCCTGCTTTATAATGCATTGCTTTTTTTCACATGTCATCGTATGATATATAGAGGTGGCAGCAGTACACATGCTGCATGCTGTTCTCGCTCTCTGCCTCAAATCTTCTCCGAGCTGCAGAATACTGGCAGGGTGGGAGGCTGCTTCGCTTGCTGTGCCCCAAAACGCAGCCTCTGCCAAAACAGATGGAGACGGTTCCAGTGTGTATCAGTGATGCAGTAATCTTTTGTTATGCGCAAGCTTACTCTTTAGAACCTCAGTTATGCCATTAGTTCATCCCACAAGAACTGCGAAATAGTCATTGGTAGGTAGATGTTTATCCTTAGATTAGAGGATATATAAATATTATCCTCAGAATAATAAATGTAATAAATAGTTTTACTGCAAAAATAATTGACTGCTAAAGCAACTATAAAACTGGTTGCTTTCAATCTCCTCTTTTTTTTTAAGATGAAACGCTATTGAAAGGTGTAGATACTGCCAAAAAATTCTTGTCTGCAAGTATACTTGAAGTACGGAGAAACTCTTTTCCAAGAGTAACAGCTCCACTTAGTGGTGGATGAAAATATGTTCATCTGTTCGAGCAAGTAACGAATGATCCAATGGCCGGCTGACATTTCAGAGCACAAAACACCTGCTTGTTAAAAATCTGGGAGCCGGGGAGGCAGGAGTTTGATCTTCTCCCTCCCTAAATTGTTGACATTTACCCCTTTCAAGCTTAATGTACCGTTTTCCTGGTTTTAAAGGAACGTATTTAACATTGAACCTGACAGGGACACGTCACCTTTGGGAAGTGCAGGGACACTTACTTACAGTCCTTTGGGGGCTTTTCTTTTTTGTCCAAGTATGTTCTCTGCCCTCAAAGGCTGCAGGGTTTCCCTTCCTCCTTCGTTAGCAACATTTAGAATGCAAAATACTGAAGCCTGAAAAGTTCATGGACATTCTTTCATTATGAAGCAATCTGAATTCTGCTAAAAACATTTCTTTTGAGCTTTTTTTTATTACTATTAAAAGTCAATTTCCAAAATAATTTTGTAATGCTTCAGTATGGCTGAGCAAGGATCAGCTAAAAGAGATATTCAGCTGAAGTTTGATGCCTCTGCTGGCAGATACTACCAAATTCAAACCAAGATTATTCTGGACTTTCAGAGGAATTTTTAAGTAGCGGTGAGGTGATTTGTGCAAGATAACCATGCTGTAAATGAAAATGAAGCAAGATGTTTGTTTTTTTAGTTGGTTTTTTTCCTGGTTTGTGTTTGGTGGTTTTTTTGTTCTGTTGGGGTTTTTTTTGTTTGTTTGTTTTTTAATCCTGCAAATACATGTACTTTGTGATCCATCACCTTTGATACTGTAGGATTTTTTTTCTGACTGTATTTTTAATGTCTTAGTCACTCTGTATTCTAGTAAGTGAACCTTTGTCATCTACTGTATGTCTAATCCGTAAATAATTTGATCATAGCGTGGTTTCTTAATATTTAAATGTTTATATTAATTTTCCATTAGCCTCTCCCATGTCTTCACTTCCTTCACAGCTGTGTTCTTTGTATATTTACTGCTAACTTTCTGGTCTCTAATTTCATCTTTGTTTAACCACACTCTGTATATTTGATTATCTGTTTTGTCTTCATGAGGCAGTTCTTGGAGTTGTCTTGTTTTTTGTGCTCTTCTGAATAAATTATTATTCAGAATAATAATTGGGTGTTGAGATTGGCTGTTGCAAGTTGGAGAGCAACAAATTCATAGTTAAGAATAAGACTTACCCATCTGTGGAGAGGTAATAGGCTTTCAAAATCTTACAGATTGGCATGAGTTTATTTTGCCTATTCAGTTTAGAGAACAAGGACTAGTTGCCTTCCATTTAAAAATATAAGCCATTTCCTCTAGTAAGTGATTTTTCTTTCTCATTGCTCCTATGGGTAATTTGAACATGTGCTGTTTCCACGCTTCATTCCTTTCATTGTCTGAGCTCCCACTTCCAGTGTTAATTTTTTCAGCGTTAACTTCTGATTTCTCTTATGAATGGCTTTCTTGGAGTTTCTGGTGTACCAGCGCTCAACAAAGAGCTTCTGCGTGGCAAGAGACTTTAGGTACCAGGGAAAACTCTCACAAACAGCATTAATGCCTCCACCAAACTTTCTGCGGGGTTTGCATGCTCTCCCATTTAAGTAAAAGTGCATGTTTCTAAATACATCTTTGTCTTTTACGAGTAAAATAGTTTTCAAGTGAAGTGACCTGTGCTGGGGCAATCGTTAAGCGTCCCCTCAGAGGTGCCAGGAGGAGGGCAGCTGATGAGTTTTAGTCAACTTGAAATGAAGACTGCACCTCTAAGAAGACTTCAGCTGACCTGAAGTTTGCGCTATGTTTCTTGATCTCTGCAGATTGTCTAGCTAATAGAAGAAGAAAGCGACAGGAGGGAAGGGTGGAGGTTTAAATTGGTCCAAATATGTTGAAGCTTTCACTGGCTCTATGTACAAGAACTTTGTCTAAAATAAAGGTAGCTGAAGTGATAGGAAAATGTCATTTTGCTTCCTAGCATGCTCAAAGCATGGAAAAGCACATAAGAACATCCATTGAGGATGGACCATCACATTTGCCTGTTTGCTGACAGCTTTGTAGACAGCTACCTCCTACATGCTTAAATGAAATTGAAAAATGTATAGGATGTTTTCAGAGCGTAAAAGATTTGGTCTATGAAACAACTTTTCCAGTTTTTTGTAGAAAATGTTTTTTGAGCCCAGATTTGTATCTCTAATAGCTAATAAATGGCGTACTCGTATATTCTAAGGTTCAGAGTAGGCTTCTGCATCTTCCCTCCCGTGCCTTGTGTGTCACCTTTGTACGTAGGTTATTCACAGGGCCCAGGGTTGTGGTGAGTGAGCCCTTTCCAGTAGCATCAATGTAATCAAGGCATGAGCAATCATCGCTGTATCGTGATACTGACCATACTCCTCTTTTTATGTGGCAGGCCTATTAAAACATGGTCTTTGCTAACAACAGAAGAGAACATCCCAGACCTGCTAATTTGGCAGGTGAATGGAAAAAAATGCCCCACCTGTTTTTGAAGCTTTGCTCATAGATTCATCTAGGCTGGGGCTGGAGGCAGCCTCACCTGTCCTGTCCTGTTGCCTCAAGGCAGCATCATTCCAGGCAAACACTTGCCTAAACTGTTTTTAAAAACGTTTTAAGATGGGGTCCCTGCAGCGTCTCCAGGCAGTCTGTTCCAATGCTCCATTGTCCTTGCTGTTGGGAATCGTTCTGGCCTCGATCTCTGTTGGTACAGTTTAAGGCTACTATTCCTTGTCTTACCAATTACAGCTATGGAGAACAGATTCTGCTTTCTGTGTGGCTGGAGGCTCCCTCCTTTCTTCTTGCCTCTGACTAACCAACCACAATAATGTGATAGCGATTACACATGGGATTTCATTTCCTTTGATTGCATTAGCAGATCATTAGCATTCTCTTTCTAAGGACTCATTTATATGAGTGAGTGTTTCAGCATCCTGCTCTGCTTGCACTGCCCATTGCTTTCGGGGCTAGCAGCGCCCCGCTCTGCCTTCACACCATCACCTGCCTGGTGAAGCATTGCCCTGAATTTCCAGGCTATTCTTGTATTGAGATCTTGGAAACTGAATTCGCTGCCGTACTTATCCTTTCTAGGGAGTCTTCCAAAATGTTTTGATGTCCCTTTTTAAACCAGTTTTCTAACAGTGCCTTTTGAACATTACAGTAATGAATGGTGAAGAAAACCATGCCAGCCTTTCAAGTCTGACTGTGATTTATTGTCAGATGTACGTCCTTCTGTGAGACACATCCATGCTTCCAGTCATTTTTTTCTACCTTAACCAATAAGGGTATTCTCAGTGGTTTCTCCAGAAAAATATGTCCAACGAAACTGCTGAACTGAGAAAAAAGGAGTTCAGTGTTTACTGTTCATGCTAGCCTACAGCAAACAGTTATAAAGAATAACAAGTTTAAGCTGAAAAACGAGATCTCTCTTTTCCTCTTGTCTATTGCTCTTGTGTAACTTCAGGAACCCTAACCCAAAAGGAGTTCTGAACTGGCCTCTGCTCAAATATGGGCAAAGCCTCAAAATGAAAGAAACATTAGAAAAAGTTGCACAACATTTGACATAATCTAGTTTCATTTTATTGATACAAGTGCATTGTTTCGCGTTTTTTTTCCCCCTAGAAATTCTATATCGTGGTTGCTTATGATTATTTCTCATTTTGAATGCGCTAAATCATGTTATATCACTCACAAGTTTGGAGAGATTATTTCTCTCTCCTAAAATGCCCATCTGTTACTTTTAGGCATGGCAACACAAATAAAAGTGATAAATAATGTGAAAGTAATGGGAATGAAGAGGGCAGGTGGATAGGATATAGAAATTAATGTTTCTACTCTTAAAGGTGACTGATTTTAAATGTGATACAATAAAATGAGGCATTAGCAAGAAGTTAAGTTTTCATCAGATACAGCGCTGAATATGTTGTTTTTCCAAATGAGGCTTTTCAAGAAATAGCAGTTCATTTGAATTTGAACAGTAATTAGCCCAGGATTTTGGTAAAAACAGACTTTTATACTGGGTATTTAAATCCTGTTTACTACAGCAGTGCTGTGACACTAACTTTGCAAGAGCAAGTTTTGCTTTACATCAGAATAAAAGCCCAAGTCTAGATGTCAAATCTTCCCACCTGTTTCTGGAAGTAAATGTTGGGAGGCAAATGCCAGCGTAGCATAGTGAATTGAAATTCTGAGTACTGTCAACGCCGTTTGCAGAAAGAACCTGGGGAAAAAGACTGGCATACGGAATAAGATGATTCCTTATTTTGCTGATCAGTTGCTTTACCAGAATTCATTACAAAATCTTGGCTATCTCTTCTAGTGCATCTTTGTAGCATGTGGGAGCTTAAGTTTAAATTGGCTATTTGCTTTATTTAAGAAAAAGTAATCAAAAAAGCTCTATCAATTGTTTTGTGTTTTCTGCTTGAAATAAATTTTTGCTTAAAATAAGAACCGGCCAGGTTAGCCTTTTTCTGAATTAAATGTCTGCATTTAATACATTTAGAATAGGAAGCTCATAGTTCAGACATGCTTTCCTGGTCCTTTAATTCCCCTGTCATATTCTGCTGTATGTGATTATGTGAACTGTGACTGTCTGTGCAAATTAGGCTGGGTATTCTCGTCTAGATATAGCTAGGAATTAAATGCTGCTTTGTCAGCCATCTCACTTTTGCTCTGCTTTAAATGTAACAGAGAATCAGAAAACTTGTTTTACTTTTAGTTTTGGCTTACATTAAATATTTAACGCTTTGTTCTAGTTGAGAAATCTCTGAGATTAGGTTTTTGAAGCAAAACTTGCAGAAATCATCGTCTTGATTGGCTGCTCTGGCTCTGAAGGAGACAACGCAGGAAATTTTTCTAGGAGGCCTGATCCTGTGTTTTTTTCAGTAACACATTCTTGTTTCTTGTGCGCACCACGATGGTGTTTCTGTGCAATTTTAACTAAAAGTAGAACACAATCAGAGGAACGGTCTCAGTTTTGGTAAGGAGTGGGAGGGGCGCCTGCACACAAAGCGAATTACCCTGGTTTAGGGTAGATGTCTGGGAGTGGGTGAGTCTCCTGTCTGTCCCCACTGACTCTGCAGCGGTCACTTACTTAAACAACCCCCTTAGATTAGGCACCTTCTCTGAAAATTACAGAAGATAATGGGAGCAGATAGCGCGCTTGAGTTCTGCTGGAGAAATTTTACACCAAATGCTGTAGGACAAGTAAGTGACCACCTGTATTTAGTGCAAGTGCTACGTGAGCAAGGCATGAGAGACAGGGCGGGGGGGGGTTTCCCTCTGTATGGCACAGCACACAGAGGGGAGGCACCAGTGGTCCTGGATTGAGGTAGGCATTATTAGGGCAAGGGCTGTGTAAGCTTTTCTGAACAGCTCTGTCCATTCATTCATATTCTGACCCGCAGCCACCCCCGTATCCCCAAGCAAAGCCTGCTAGTTGCTTCAAATGGTGTGCACTCATGCTGTACTGCTGTTTAGTCTGCAATGGACATTTTACTTCTGACCAAAAAAAGTCTGTGCCCAGATCCCCTGAAATTAGGGGCATCACTAATCCTTTTTATCATTCATATGTAATAATCTATTAAACCAGAGCCATGAGATGACAAAAATCTTATCTAAATGAGAATTTTAGATGAATTGTTGAAAGAACTTTTAATATCTAATTAACTTTTTACACTTTTAATACCTTATTTATCTTGAATCAGTAAAATAGAGTATGAAATATGAGTCCATCCAACTCTTCTCTACTGTGTTTTTTCAAAAATAGTTATAAAAATTTTCTTTTGTTACTTGATCTTTATCTCCGAAATGAAATGCAGCACCCAAACTGTCATTTAAATAGTGTTGTTTCTGATGCCGTGTTAATAACTGCACTCAGTGGATCTGTATCAAATACAATTTGGCAGATGATACGGCAGTTTTGAAAACTATATTACAGCATTTCAGATTAAAATTTTCTAGAAAAGGAGACATCTTATTTTCCGATGTTTATGCTACAATTACACAAGAGGGTCTCGCAAATGGAAGATGGAGACAGGAGGCCGCTGGGCGTTGGGCAGAACAGCCTGGGTGTTAGGCTCTAGCTTTATAAGCTCAGTACGTGTGGTACACCATAACTTTTACAATGGAACGAGTTTGATGGCATATAATTTATATGGTTATTATTGATTCACAGTAGTAAAGTACAACTGTTTTCTAAATTGCTAGAACCATTTTGTTTAGGTTTTGGGGAGGGTTATTTCCTGCTAGAAGAACGTGTCTCCTATAGATGAGTATACTGTCCAAGACAGCTGATCAGAGTTGCTGTCAGTGGAATTCTTGCCAGCTGGAGGGAAGAAGCTGATAAACAAGGCAGACAGCTTTGGAAACGAACCTTTAATACTACATTAGGCGTGTTTAAAACCAGCAGTGTGTTTCAGTGAGTTTCAACTCTTAGCATATGTTTATTCATAGAAAATCAGCAGTAAAATATACTTGCCAGCGCACACAAGAGACAGAGTCTGCATGAGGTCGTTTCTCTTTCAGACATCAAATACAGAAGAGTGTCTTGGTAATTGTTTTACAGTGGGGTTCTAATCATACTCTAGGCATAAGCTGAGCTGAGCAACTTGCCTTTTAATAGAAAAGTATTTGCTTTTAAGCTTGTTCAGCTTGCCGCTTTTTTTCCCTGGTTTTATGTGTAAGTGTGTTTTTACATTTACATACAGTCATGGATATGTGTTTGCTCTCGATGCAGTTTGGAATATCATTATGTAAAATGCCGCTGTCTGGGGCAACATTATGATGGATAAATCTCATTTTTGACCTGGTAGCCGTACGGTATTAAAACTGCGTATGTTGCAGCCATGTAGTACAAGATACTCAGTGTGGAAAATGGAAAAAAAGGCAATGCATTTAATTAAAAATGTTTTTGACATAAGTCACCTTCAAAGGCAGATAATCTGAGAGTCCAATTGAATATGTTGGTTGATTTGAGATAATACCTTGCAATTGCATGTGCTCAAGGTACAGAAGTATGTGGAAAAAAAAAAAAAGAAAAAATATCCATTATTGTGTAAAATGTAGCTCTGCATTAAGTAACTGGATAGGACTGTACATGCAAGCAGTTGTAATTTAACTCAGAGCATATTATTTAAAAACAGTGGCCACCAGCAGAACATAGCCAGCTGACAGAAAAATAAGAGTTCTGGCTTCCTGAAAACCTTCGTTATTAGGAAAACCATCTGGCAGTGTAATGCACCGAGTGTTATTGCCTTCAGCCTCTTATCTTTGGTTGTTAGCTGTCTTAATAGAGTTTAATATAATGGAGATTAATTGACCTCCATAACTTAATTGGTGCCATTTCATTCAGGTTTTTTCCCTCCCAACATATTCTTCATTCTGAATTGATACTGTATCTTCATATTGGTTTTTTCATGTGAAGTCTCTCCTTTCTCATTGTTTTGCATTATCTATATCTGGGTCAAATTGCTTCTTGAATTCGCAGCATAAATGAACTTTTTCTGGGTTACCTTAGGTGTGGTGGCAACCTGAGACCAGGCTATAAAGATTGTGTGAATAAAGTGCCGAAAAATGACATGTTGTAGCTGTTCAGTATTTTCTGTGGTTCCACGTACTAGCATAAATATAAGATTAAACTGAATTTCTGCCAACTTTGTGACCCATATGAAGTTGCAATCCTGAGCTGAAAGATTGCTATTCTGAGCACAGTGGTCTATACTTAAGGAATGTTTCTTACATTTTCCAGTGGCTTGAAAAATAAAATATAATAATATACCAAACATGATTAATTTAAAGCCTGAAGATGATACAGTTATGTGTTATGTTATGCTGTTAAATAATAGTATTTCTGCTTCTGGTGTGTTTTCTATAGACCAGAGCTGAGAACTAACTGGACTGTCCTTACTGGGAGTGTAGCAGGTTGGCAGAATGGCAGGCTGAGCATGATGGACACGAGGCTCTATAAGTTTATTTTGATATCCTGTGGTGCACTGCTGGAAATAGGAAACTGCCAGGTCTGGCTCTGAGGGCTTTGCCTGCTATAAATAAACTTACTAGTTTTCAGAGATTTTCTTTAAAGGCTCTCGGTCTTTTGCACGTAGTTTTAATGATTTATACCGTAAGAGTGTTTTGCTCAGCAAGGGATAAGATGTAGGAGACTCTCTAAAGCTTTGCTCCCTAAAGCAAAAAAACCTCCACAAAACAATCACCAGTTGCAGGAAGGCACAGCACAAAAATCAAGGAACACATATAATATTTATCAAATCAGAAGTAACGTTGAAAATTACATGAAGAATTATCTCTCTTAATTTTGACTGTAAAGTAGATCCCTGAAATGGAAATTAATTATATTTGCATTTTTTCTGATGAAGAGTGAGAAGTTACTTGAAATGAGAGATTTTTCAGTGCTTTCCACATTAAGGGCTAAATAAATTCACAAAAGAATACAAAAAGAACATAGAAATCAGCTGCATCAAAATCTGTCTCTGACAAAACTTACACCTTTTCACTTCTCTTCCCCGCCCCCGGGATGTATTTTTTTGTCCAACCCTACTACTCTGGTATTCTCTGTCCTTTAATATATCTTTCCCTGAAAATGAGAAGCACAAGACACAAGACATAGCTAATGTTGCTGCATAAGGAACTGTTGTCTGCAACGGGAAGGTGGGACCACGGGAGACTGTATGGTCGGGTGATGTGGGCAGCAGGAAAAACAGGAGCAGAGAGAATGAGCTGTAGCTGGGCCAAAGTGGAGTAAGAGCGAGGGAAATGCTCTCGCAGAAGTCGCTCCAGTAAGTGCCAAAACCCTCAGTGGTGGAGGCATTGGGTGCTGGCTTCCAGGAGCAGCCCCAGGAAGGAGCGTGATGAGTTAGGGGGGATTTTGTCTATATGTTTGTCAATGAAAAGACAAAATGGAATATTTGGAAAATAACCCTAGAAATCTGTCAGCCAAGGATTAGTGTAAAGTTTAGGTGCTTGTTGTTCCATGAATCATCAGTATAAATCTTCCCCATAATTAGTTTTAATTCGTATTATATAACTTTAATTATATATTATAACCAAAGAAACTCATTTATTAGGAAGGATTTGAGGTATTGAATAAATAGACTGCATAAATAACTAGAATGGACGCTGTTGAGGAAGGGTATTATCTCAAAGGATATTCGAGATCTGTGGAACAATTCGGGTGTTTCACCTCGACTTGGTGAAATAGTTCTGGCTTTAATGCAGCCTAGTCCGTCACTACCTTTATATCCCTTCTCTGCAGCCTCCCCTTCAGATGAAGCAGCCCTCTGCTGCTTCATGGAAACCAAGCTCTTTCTCTCTTTTTTTTTTTTTAATTTATGTAACTCTTACGTATTGTGCAATGTTTTGGGAAGTAGCTTAACATCTTTTCAGTTGGTTCTTGGTAATTTCTTAATGTTTTTTTTCCTACCTCTAGTTCAGTCTTTGGAAGTTTGTGTACAGGTTCCTGTGAAGGATCTGTATTGCAGAATCAGGAATTTGGCTGACCTACTAAAGCGAGGAAGTGTAAAGGGAACGTGTGAAGCGTGAAGCCGGTTATGGGGGAGAACATGGGGAATTTTAAGGGCTGACCTCTTTCTGCATTACAAATTCCAATTGTCTTTGGTCCACCACACGAGTGTTGCTTTGCACTTGATGAAAATTCATTACTGGTCTTAACACACGTGCATTGTAACTCTACGCTTCCTCAGAGCGGCTGTGGTAGGCATCCCAAATTATGAGTGGTTGCCTGAGCTGGCGGCAGGTTGTGTAAACGGAGCAGATGTGGGAACATTGCTGCTAGTTTTTGGGCAGATAGGAGCAGTCTCAGAAGAATTCAGACCTCATTTGCCTTGAGCTTTTCTTGAGTGTGGACATTTCTTTGTCTCTACCACAGGAAAAATATGGTTGAAGTTACGTCCTTAAAAAGTTGGTGGTTATGCTGGTGTGGTCATGGCTGTTCGACTTTCTATACTTTGGAGCCAAACCCTTTCAGAAATGAAGAGAACCATGTCTATCTTCATCAGTTACATTCGAATCACATTTTCTTGATATTTTCTTTGCAAGTGCAAGCTTGAAGGTGTTAATTTTAAGTGACAGCTGAGTTTCTGCAAGTCATGGTGTGGATGGCCATGATCTGGTGAGACACAACTGGGTAATCTTCAGTCTCATCTCATCCCCACAAAGCAAAACTCTTCTGTGTCCCATGGCGTGTGCAAAACTTTTTTCCTACAGTAGCAAAGTTTTTAGAAAGGCACCAGTCTTTTTCATTGGAAAAATCTGTCTCAGTGCATTGGAAAGTGGTTTTTGGTTGGTTCTAGTTCGTTGGTTTTTACCTAACAGGCAAAGGTGAGTTGGAGTAATGGGCTCTGGTTTAGAGCTGATAGTATATGGATTAGAAGAAAATGGTTAAATACGAAATGGGTTTTGGCTACAGAGTATTTCATCTGGGAAAGCCAATTGTTTGGGTCAGGTTGAACATTTCTGCTGGAGAACAATCTATCAAGTCATCTTTACTTCAAATTGCTCAGTAATGCCAAAGATACTCATTGCTATCCTTGCAGGGAAGAGCTCTCACATAGTCTTCAAATTCACTATGAGTATAGATTAACAAGTAATCTGTAACTCAGTTTGATTTGAAACGGGGTGTGGTGGCACAAGTAATTGTATTTATTCTCCCGTCTTCTGTGAAACCCCCTTGTTTCACAGCAGTGAAACTGCTTGCACCCTTCTTGTCCCATTGCTAGTTGGGAGGCTTTTCAGAGGTTATTAAGGCACCTCTTAACTTGTCCTCTGGTGCACAGTGATGAGTACCTGAGCATGCAATGGCCGAAACAATCCTGGAGCCTGCTGACCCATACGGTGAGAGACAGGGATGACTCCTGCGTGGTGGTGCCAGCTGTTAGGCTGAGCTTTAGAGTTTAAAAGGAAGGAAATGAAATTGTGTGGGACCCCCGTCTCTCAGCATCTGACTCTTTCCGAAAGCTTTAAATTATGGCAGAGCTTAATCCACCCTGTATAGTGTGTCCTGGTGAAACCCCTTGCAGAACATTAACTTTGCATAATGCTGGTAGTGTGCTACAACCACTTGATGGCACCCTTTGATTTGGTACATACCTCATTAACCGTAGCATAGTGCAGTGTAGCTGTAGTATTTGTAATGGAATAACACGTAAGAACTAAAGACTGCAAGGTATCTGGTTAATGTAGAGATGAAATGAATGAAACAGCAAGGCTAAGCTTTCCTGACCCTTCATGAGAGAATAGATGAAAAAAGGAAGAATAAGCTATTGTGCCGAAGGGAGATGATGAAATTCAAGATCCACACACATAATCTCTGGCTCAGCCTCTGAAATGTTAATCCCTGGGTAGAATTATTTGAGCTGTAGATTGCAATTTATCATCAAAATGGCACTGTGTCAAACAATACTTCTTGTATGTGTGATGTTTAGAACTATCCAATTTTAATATAAAATGGTTCACAGAGCACTGTCTAACGTTTAAGTAGCAACTCGTTAAGCTCAGGATGTTTTTCCTTGTTTCTGTAGACCCATGGTAATCGTGTAGAGTTATATTCCACAGATCGCTCTTAGGGTCTTTTACTAGCCATATAGTATGTTTTAGGGAGTGATCTGTTTTGATCTGAGCAGTGACAGGTGATGGGACTGCTTGGTAGTAATTGCAACACAGAGTGGTCCAGGATGTTTATTTTGAGGTGCTCGGTTAATTTTTACAACGAAGAAATCTGCCAAAAATTTGCTGATGGCTTAAAAATCCCCAGAATTTGAGATTAATGTTTTGCCAAGTTGTGAAAATAATTATTTTGAGGTTACAAAAAATATTTTCTCATTATGTTTTACAAGCATGAATGCCCTTCAGGTTTTTCTTTCCTTGCTTTTAAAGTATGCCAGTAGGGGGAGTAGAAAAATTACCATCCCAGTAAGGATAAAATAGTCTGCACTAAAATTCAGCCCTTTCTCCTTTAGAAATCTTATTATTTCATACTGTGGTCTGTTACTGAAAGTAAAAGATCCAGTAGCTTGAGAAAATGGAATTAGGGTAAGACAAACACAGCCCAGATAGTTTCTGAAATGTAGGAATGTGTGAAACAGCATAATTATTAGAGAAGAATATTTAAATCCAAAGATATATTTAGAAATATGAATTGCACTTTTTTCCCCCCCTAGTACTTATGGCTTGTTTGAAAATCAGCATGTAATTTTATTGTTACAGCAAAACTCAACATGTTTTAGTGCATGCTAATAAATTCATTTCTCTGCATTTATTTTTAAAGGTGGCCTCCATGTAAAGGTGCAATTAAATTGTGTGAGGCATTTGCAAATACGAAATACTTAAATATGGGGTTTTTTGTTGCAAGTCTGGCATTTTTCGCTTGGAAAAGGTGAGAGACTGAAGGAGGAGAAGGGAGGAAGCGGAGTATAAACCCTGCCAGCCTGGCAGATACATAATTCCTCTGTAGAAGTTGTTTCAGAAAGCACTGAGATTTGAAGCAGAAACTATTTGGTGATCTTCCCGTGTTTTAAAAAGTCTCTTTCAGCGTGGTGGTAATTAAAATCTCCTCTAAAAATATGCCAGTATCAACAAGAGATTTTGAAAGTCTTTGGTGTGTTTGGTTAGCAGGTATATACCCAGCGTTTCAGAATCGTAGGCCTGACTGAGCAGTCATGATGGCTGTGAACTGAACTATGAAGGAGACATTTGTCTTGGAGTGGGACCTTTTGTGTTAATCCTTCCAACCTTTATATTGTAGCATTTCGTGATGGTATTTAGTCAACGAATAACTTGTGTTGCGCACTTGTGATCCCTCTCCATCAGAAATGAGCGTCTGTGGAATAAGTGTCAGTGTTAGATAAGAATTATTATTTTATTTTATATTTTTCCTGCACTGAGGTCTTTTTTCCTCGGAGGCTGGCACCTTAGTAGCACGTGTAGTTTCTAGATTAATATTTATAAGAGGATACTCAGGAGATGAACATGATTACATTGAGTGTGCAGCTGTTTATTTGTGCATGCAGTTGTTTTCTGTGCACCCTAGATAAACATGTTATCAGAGTATATCTGAGCACAGATATTCATGTCTTAAAATTACATATACCAGTGAAGCTTCACCACTGTCGGCCCAGCCCAAACACACTAGGCACAGAGTATGTGAGCACCGTCACCAGAGTTTTGCTGCTTTAGAAAGGGTATTTTTCTCCTCTGACTGCCTTTTGCATGTCTCTGTGGTGTGAGTTGCTACATCAGATTGCTATTTCTGGTTTTTGCTCCTGCATCAGCCTTGGTATTTTAGCTGTTCGGGCTTGCACTCGCTTCCTTGCTGATGTTCTGTCTCCTTGCTAGTTCTGTGTGTTACACTGAAAACAGGCGTGCTTTCAAAAACTGCGTGTTGGACAAAATGATACAAAGGCATATTTTGTGCTGTAGCATCTATTTGTATTAGATGATTAAAGTTTTTGCAACTTAAAACAAGTCATCCCTTAGTTGAGTGGGTTTTTTTGGTTAAAAATATGTTCAAAACTACTACATGTTTACTAGAATCAAGAAAGTTATGTTTCATTTTTTCACACTGCTGTGAAAGATAGAACTTGTGTTTGATAAACGGGAGTTCAAATTTGGTTTGGTAATAACCTTTGTACCAGATATTTTGACCCCTGAATTATGTATGAATTTGAGGATCAGATTTGATCAACTTAGTAACACTGAGCTATTTAAGTGTTTGTTTGTTTAAACTTCCATTACAAATGAGACGCTTGATTAAGATTCTTGTGTCCCGTTTTGCAGCATGGTGGTAATTAAACAAACATAAAATGTGTCTTCAAACCCAAAATTGTACAGAAGCAAGTCACAACAAATCTTGATAGTGTTGTTTTGCGTTCTGGCTGGAAATGGTATGAAGTCGTCTGTTAAAGAACAGCTTTTAAATGTGTCCAGGATGTGTACAGGGATTTCACTGTCAAGCTTTTAAAAATTATTTTCTTCTAAGTAAAGATTTCAAATTGCTGTACATAAAAAGAACAAAAGGGGTTTTTAGCTTCTTGTCTCTGATTTTTTTAAAAGTAATTCTACTGTATTTTAGAGCTGCAAATATCAGGAAAAAAAATACATGTTTGTGTACAGCGCTTGTGGATTTTTTTACTGAAGCGAAGCTAATGGCTGTCAAGAAAACTTTGTTCTGAGCTTACTGTGAGATCTGGCTTCTATATTTCTTTATAAGGAGTGTACTAAAAATAAATAGTGGTAATCAGTCTCTCTATGATTTTAACTTCAAGTTTATCTTTCGAATGAAACGCAAGTTTAAGTGCCCGACTGAATTTTGACTTGACAACATCAAACCCAAACAGATTTTTGTCGTGCACGTTGTGAGCTTCTGCATTCCCGAGCTAATTGAATGTGAAGTGTCACACAGAATTGTAGTATTTGCTGGTGAACCTGGATAGACAATAATAATTACTACATTGAAGCTTGTTTTCTGTGCAGTTGAAGCACAACAGCGTACCCTTGGTTTTGTTTAGGATGGATCTGGATTAATGCTGGTTTACAATTATTACTCACAGGGCATTATCATTTCAGATCTGTGCATCTACTTTTAAGGTACGCCAATTGCTGTAATTAATTAAAGTGCTGCAGATGCTGCTGGTTAAGCCAATTTAAAGAACAGAGCGTGAATTTCCAGTTATGTGAGCTAGATAATGATAATGCCTTAACGTGGTAGTCGCTCTTGTGAGCCAATTACCGCTCTAGATAGCTGAAGCAGGTCTGTGGTTCACTCTCTCTGCCTTCGCCCGTTCTGGGAATACACGTCTCCTTTTTATGCCTTTTACTGCTGAGTAATCTTAGTTTTCCTCCCTGGTTGTGGGGTGGTCTGACTGACAGCTTTTACTCTTAATAAGCTTAGAGGTAATAATCCAAGTCCTGTAGGTCACATGTACAATATGCCTTTTAGTTTCATTTTTTCCTGCTCCATTTTTACCAAAACATCAGGCTCTCTGTAATATTATGTGAGGGCTATTGCAACTACCTGGGACTGAAGCACTACTTTCTGGTAATTGATTAACGCAGACATCTCATAAGTGTTTTTAAGTTACAGTAATTACAAGATTAGGTCTGCTTATGTTTTGGTCTTTTGTTTGTTTTTTTTTTTTTTTTTTCCATTTCCTTTTATTGTGGAATATTTTTAAGTATAGATGGATCAAATATTAAGTTAATTAATATTGAGATTTTTTTCAATTCCGTAAGTTAGGTTAACTTCACAGCCAAGAAGTAGAGAAGAAAATATTTTCATTAGAGACACTCTGTTTATTAGTTTATTCTTGTATTTGTTTTAGATGGCCACATGATATGTTAATAAATAAACCATTAGCAACGTCTTTGCTTTTTGTACACATGTGAACTTGTTTCTAGGGGAGCTTTAGGAATGTTGACAGTATTTGTGCCTGTAACACTCCAGGAATGTTCCTGATGTAGCTGGAATGTGGAGAATAACATATTTTAAAAGAATCTATAGGAACTGATTATTTGAAACTGATATTTACTTTGTAACACTTGTTTTTGTGAAAGTCTATTTGTGCAAGTGTAATAATAATTTATGTAGATATTATAAATAAATGGGAAGCTGTGTAATACGTGACATACTTGCTGTTTGACTTGCCAATGGCCAATTTCAAGTTTCAGGCTTAGATTAGGGAGACTCTGTCCCATGAAATATTTCTGTATTTTTGGAGTCAGCTATACGATTATGTCAGGTATATTTGAGTAGGGCTAATAATGTACTAATAACCTCAGGAGTGGCAGCCCCTTAGGACCATGGAGTGGCTGAACCTTAAGAAAAAGAGTGCAGCCGAGTTCATATGCAAAATGGGGAGAGAGTGGAATTTTCCTAGAATCAGAGCAGAGAGAACGGGTTTTCATCCTGGATCTGTAAACATAAAGCCTTAGAGATTTGGGAGGGCTCAGAGAGCCTGGTGTAGATGCATGGAGAATGGGCCCGGGAGAGAAACAGGGGAACATTGTTTTGTAGTAGTTGAAGCTTGGGCCCAGACAGAGATGGAGGAGGAAATTGGCTGCAGAGGAGAAAGAGTCCATAATTTCTGAGAGGGAGTGGAAGAGAACAGAGTGCACTACTTAGATGTCTCTGGCCTCATTCCAGAGAGTGGAAATAAAGACAAGAAAGTGCATGTGAGCATTTATCGCTTTGTCCTTTTGTGTGCTCTTATGTGACCTGAAGCAAAGAAAAAAATCTTTTTGGGGAATCTTAAAAAAAAAAAAAAAAAAATCTTTGTTTTCACTTCAACCATCCCCTATCTGCAAGGACAGGGAGCTGAATACACACAGGCTGGAACCAGAAGAGTAAATCTCCATAAAATACTGGGGAGCCTGAAAATGCAATCACATGGGATGACTGAACCATTCTCAGTTTGCTGCTGTCAAAACAAGTGGTTTCTTGCTCCTTCCTCTCTGCTCCCCGCTTCATGCTGCTGCCCCTTCAATGCACCGATGCTTGTGGTCACCTGGCCTTTGGAGAGCTCATTCATCTCCCTGACCCAACCAAAAATGATGTGTTTTCTTTTTCTGGATGAGTTTTCTGCTGGTTTAGTGAGAGGAACTGGGTTGTGAAAGAAGAGCCAGCAAAGTGCCAGGGGTGGTGTGAGACAGGAGCACGTGGCTGGAAAAGTGGGATGCAGTTAGGAGATGAGCTAGGAGTCAAACACCATCTGATCGGCTGCAGTGTCAGGTAGGAGTTGTTATCTTGTGCCTCTGCTCTGGATGAGGGAGATGAAGAGAAATGGGTGTTTCTGGGAGCCCTCATACTCCTCGTGCCCTGCAGGAGCTCACTCGTTGCACGGCTGCTTCAGATGGGCCTGGCTGCTTTTGCTGGCCCTTTCTTGCCCTACCTGCAGCGTATCAGCGCTTGGAGGGACCCTCTTCCAGATAGGTCTTGGGTGCTTCAAACAGCTGCCAGCTAACAACCGCGTCCCTTCACAGGGAGCAGAGGCCTGCTGCTCAAAGACCATGTGGTAGCCTGCTTGGATCAAAACGAGCTTTCCATCTTCTCCTCTCATCCAGCGCTGTGGTATTTCAGGGGCACCCCAAGAAATCTCCTTCTTCTGTGTGGAGCACTAGCCATCCTTTCTAAACCCAGCTTGCATCAAATTTCCCTTGGTTTGGGCTGTTTCCTGCCTCATGTTATGGTAGGGCGCACTTTCCTTGGTAGTAAGATGAAAACCCTAAGTTCATGCTTTGGTTTCGGTGATGTTTAAAAAAAACACTTAATAGACTTATTTTTGTGACAGAGAGATGTTAGCAGAGGTTTTATTAAGGTGTGATACCATCGATCTTTGTTGGAGGTGTAGAAAAGAATGAGACCACATCGCCTGGATGAGATTTGTGGCTTAGAAGTCATTGTGGCCAGACCTCCTCCTAACCTGAGTAACTTACTGCTATATAGTTACACTAAAAATAAATTCCCTCTTGCAAAAGTATGCATAATACTCTGTGTGTGCGTGCACGCGCATGCGCGCACGTGTTTGTTTTCATGTGCCATAAACCCCGAGATAGAATCTCCTGTTTTATAAGGGCTAATAATTTGTTCCCAGATTTAACAAGGTGCTTAATCTCATGGCTTTCTTTAACTTGATTTAATTACAAGTAGATCATATGCTTGAAGTCAGGCATGCGCTTAAATACCTTCCTGAACTGAAGTGCATCCTTTTTGGTGTCGCTATATCACTGTGTTTAATGGACATGGGGGATTTATGGGCCTATAGACGAGCCTTTACATACATGTTATCCTGTGATAGCTGGAGTCAGCAACGCCAGATCAGGGCCAAACTCTCAGTTACAACTGGCTATAAGTTTCTATAAGACTTCCCCAGTACATCTTCATTTTCATAATATTTTTCATGTAATAGGAGAAGAATCCTGTAATTATGATTTGCTGTCTGTCCTACTTAGTTTTGCAGTCTTTTTTTGGATAACTTTTATAATGCAAGTTATGTTTAAAGAAATCAAATTGTTGGGGCAGAATTTGAAAATTCCTTTTTATTATGTTAAATATGCAATAATTATTGCTGTTGTAACGACTGCAGCAGATTGCTTTGGGACATAAAGCTCTTACTGCCCAGTACTTGGTGAGGGAAAAAAAAAAGGTGTATCAAGTTTTTTGCAATTAAAAATCCGGAAAAACTTGTTTAAGAAAATGTTAGCCCAAGAACACGCATCTTTTGTCAGTATAATATGCAGCCCTGAACACAACTCTTTTTATCAACAGTACAGTGTTTCATATTTAATCAACATAAAATGAAGTGCTTCCCTCACATGAATGTAACACAGATCAAGTCTCAGCCAAAGCAAATAAAAGAATGAATGCTTTGTTAATCATCCATAACTAATTTGTGCATACACAGAAAAAATGAAATCTGTTTTTGACAAGAGCTTTTTCATAGAAGCAGCAAGGGAGAATTGAACATGTAATGTGCATTAGTAGTAGTGAATAGCAATGGGGAGATCTGAGATGTTTGCCTGGGACGACTTCTATTTCTTGATAGTAACAGCATTTAACAGAAACCTAAGATAAGAGAAGGGAGGGTTTTTTTGAGTTGTTTGCCAAAATATAAGATGACAAACCTGTGCTGAAGCAGACATGGATGGGTTCTTGTATGCCTTGACATATATTCATAAGTATTGCAGGGAACTGCCACATATCTCTGTGACAAACTCAGCTAATAGATAATACACAGTGAAGAAAATGTTAAATGCATTGCTTCTTTGCACAGGCAATATGATTGTGTTGCTCTAGTGACAGTGTGGTTATGGTTGACGGGGCAGCTTCATTACAAGCCCCTGTTTTCAGACTATTGCAGCTTTAAAAAAAAAAAAAAAATCACCCATTGGACTGAAATTTTTTATGCTTGTCAGCCTTGAGGTGAATTTTACTTTAAGTGCAAGGTTAGAATAAATCCATATAGCTGTTTCCCTGATTGAAACAAATTTGCAGGGATGGATGGGCTTTTAAAAAGTTGAGGTTTATGTTTATTGCAGAGCTGCGTTTTGGAATGCTTTGTGTTTGTCCTTGCTGGTAAAATGTAGATTATGTTGTTTATAAAAATACATGTATAAAATAATTAATTACACCTGCACCATACACTATTCTCACTTTTGCGTGTGCATAGGGTGTGACGGCTGAGATGTCTTACATGCGTGAACATGCCCCTATTCTAGCTTCACACAGATCTTAATTTTCAGATACCTCCCTTTTACCCTAGTTATATACCTATCCTTTGCCCCCTGCTTCTTCCCGCATACGTCAGATTCAAATCACACATCAGCAGTATGGCATTGGCTAGGTCCATTGATTCAATATTTTTTTTTTTTTCTTCCTTTGCTCTGTAGAGGGGAGTGCTGCACGCAGGAACCATCACTTGCAAACCACTCTGCTCTTAGGTAACAGTCTGGAGTAGATTTGCATATTAAAGTTGTCTCACCGAGTTTTGTCCCTGATAGTGAGGTGCAGGTTTGGATGAAAGAAATCGTAATAAAGTGGCACGGGCAAGAGAACTGTATGTTTGTATGAAGACACTTTCTTGAAGAGCCAACTCTTCCAGAGTGAATTTTGTGATTGGTAGCACGGCCACGGAGCTGTAAGAGTTATGGTGGTCTTGCAATGTGTCCTCCAGGGTGGTAGCTGGGAAATACAGTGAGAGGGAAGGAGAGAGGGGGGGAAGAGCATCAGCAAGTCCCATAATTTCTCTGTATTTTGGGGGACTTTTCCAACTTGTGGAGAACAAGTCTTACAAGGAGCGGCTGAGGGAACTGGGACTGTTTAGTCTGGAGAAGAGGAGGCTGAGGGGAGACCTCAGCATGCTCTACAACTACCTGAAAGGAGGTTGTAGCGAGGTGGCTGTTGGTCTCTTCTCCCAAGTAACAAGCAATAGGACGAGAGGAAATGGCCTCAAGTTGCGCCAAGGGAGGTTTAGATTGGACATTAGGAAAAATTTCGTTACTGAAAGAGTGGTGAGGCCTTGGAACAGGCTGCCCAGGGAAGTGGTGGAGTCACCATCCCTGGAAGTATTTAAAAGACATGTAGATGAGGCGCTTAGGGACATGGTTTAGTGGGCATGGTGGTGTTGGGTTGACGGTTGGACTCGATGATCTTAGAGGTCTTTTCCAACCTTAATGATTCTATGATTCTATATCCTCTTGGGATTATGTATTTTGGTGGTTGTGGCACATGTTTAAAGTGAAGTTGTGAGCAAGAGGGAAGAGAATTAAAAAAGCACAATCATGAATTTAATAATGGAGATACATTGGTGCTCCAATAATAGCTCAGATGTTCACTTTGAATAACATTATGCTGGTTTTTCTGAAGTGGCCTTTTAGCCTAAACCTAAGATATTACCAATATGAGAAATAATTTGATCCAAGGGCTCTGGTTCTGACAAGGAGAACGGTTGCTGTGTAAGTGTTGCTGCGTGAGCATCGCTGCTCAGCACACAGCCATCAGGCATTACAGACATTCATTCTGTACTTTTCAAGTTAAGGTCCAACCTTCAGTACAGAAACAATATAACGTAAGAGTCATAATATCGTCGCTTGACACCATTAAAAGCTTTTCTGTGTCATAAGCCTTGCGAATTTTATGTCATTGTGCATTCACTCTATGGAAGTTACTCTCAGATAATAAGAACTGGTTGATGGCATACTGGTATTTTACAAAACCCATTTAAACCCATTTAAATAGGTTTTATCTATGCTAGATAGTTAAGTCTAGACAATGTTAAACGCCATCTTAAAATATAATATTTTCTGGAAAGGTGAATGAAAGTATATAAGGTCGCTGGAGCAGTTAATCTTTTGACCTTGTTTCTTCTTTAATGAGTGTTACCTCAAACTTGCTTCCTTGTTGGAGATTACAAAGGAGCTGAATAATGTGTTTACATTTGCGAGTCTGTTTAAATAATCCAGAGTTAATTCTGGGGTCTGTATCATCTGTGTCTTCCTGCATGGCATTTGTTTCCTCAGGAGAAGGCTTGCAGGTAGGCACGACCTGACGTACAGAGCTATAGACCTTTCAATGACTGTTCTTAATATTATATTGAACTCACATTAAATATTCACTGCTGAGCTTGAGGTATTATTTCAAACCCACCTTTTTAACATGAAAGATTCTGAGTCTTTGTCTTGAAGTGACACCAAGAGAGAGTAAGCAAATTTAGAGCCTAGAATGGAAAATGAAAAGAAGCTGTAAGCAACAGAAGGGCTTTTCACATCTGAAACCAACAATAAATAGGTAACTAGTTTGCCCTCTTTTTAAAAAACATTTGTTTTTCTGCTAAAGACTGTCTGCTGTCAGGGGACACTAACTGGACATCTCTCTTGTGTAACTCCTTGAAGGTTCATGGGATACTTCTGCATAGAGCAGGTGAGCAATAGAGTGAATCATGAAAATGGAGAGTTCCTACCAGGCAAATTAGAGCTAAAGTGTCAGGCACTGGTAGGTGAGCTTAAATCTAGATTTTATAACAGGTATTGCCTATTATTTAAAAACAAAAGCGAAAACCAGAGAACAACCTGTGAGTCTCTTTAGTCAATACATGGAAAAATGTGGAGTTACGAGTTGCTGAGCAGTAAATAAAGTCATGGTTATCAAGTCCGCTCCATTGTCCTCCCCCTGAAAGGAGGAGGTCTCACATAATAGGTGTTTCTTACTCCAGTTTCAGCTAAAAATTTAGGAACCAACTTTATCATCTGCTGTTTCTCCCCTTTTAGCATTAGGTAAATTATCTGTATTTCTACTTTGTTTTGAAGCTAACTCTACAGAAATACTATACAGTTATACAATGAACTCTTCAAAAGCAGGGAGAAAAATAAACCCAAACCGGGGGGAATACTGCTTGGAAGTGCCCCAGCCGAAGCGGAGTGCAGGAATTGCTCTCAGAGGTGGACAGCACGCTGTGAAGGATCCAGCTCAGCAGCACACAGCTCGCAGAAAATGAAGGACTGTTATTTTCTGCCAGACTGCCAGCCCTGCATGCAGTGCCTTTCCCAACAGCAGCCTCACCTGCCATGTAGCAGCAGCAGCTCAAGCCCAGACTTCTTTAAATCTGCTCCTTTGAGAGCGAAGGTTTGAGGATTTAAACAGCCAGTTCGTAATAACAAGTTTCTCTGCCAACTTCGGCTGAGCCTCCGTGAGCTTGTGTCCTGTGTCCATGGCAAAATTAAAATTCTGTACGGGAGTTAGAGTAGGACTTATGCTTATAATCTTTGCTGTCTAAAAATGATTTAATCTCAATGGCTTTTGCTTACTAGTGATTTGTGTAGTAATACAGGCAGACTTGCACATAGCTGCACCGTGTACCTTAGCAGGCCCAGGGGAGATGGTCATGGCTGCTATAGCATTTGGGGCCAGGAAAGGAGTAGACAGTCCCTATCATACAATGATCCCAACAGGAGAGAGCAAATGGCTGTGAAAGGGAAGCAGATTACCAGACAATATTAGGGCTTTAGTGAGCTCAGCACATTGGGATCTAGCCATTGCAGGAAAGGATGTGATTTTTGTCGCTGCTAAGTGATATGGGATAGTCAAGTATTCCAGGGCTCCTGAGCGGTACAACACAAGCTGTATTTCTGCAAACACAAGGAAAAATTCATGTACTTTACAAAGCTACAGTAATGTTTGCATAGAGCATAAGGGCAGACAGAGTTTAGCATGTGATTGAAGGCATCTAACAGTAAATTTAAACCTGTCGTTAATGGAAAAAGAGAAACTTGCGCAGCATCTCTAGAGGAAGCGGTGTGAAAGAGCAAGGAGGAGAAAGGCTACAACTACTACAGCAAATGTTTCTCGACATCAGTTATCAATCTCATTGCATCCTTCTGTGGGAGAGTGTTCAGGAAGTGTTCCTGTTTTACTAAACAGGAGAAAGCAATGAAGACTTTTTAAATGGACACATAAAGCAGTTACCCACATCCTTTCCAAGGTTGAGTATTTCAGGGTTCAATAGTTCTCTGCTACTTTCTAAAATCGTCCAGCTCACCTGTAAACTTTTTTCTATTGCCCTTAGTAAGCATCAAGCCCACTTTAGAAGAGGATACCAGTCTCGTACACATGGTCTATTAGTAAATTGCATGACTAAAGTTTTTGTCATGCACATCTTTTGCCATCTGTCCAATAGTTGTCTAAGAAGCTTAATAGCATTTTTGTTAGCTAAACAGGACCTCCAAATTTTCTTGGTGGTAGTTTGCATAGTGTAGATTAATTACCTCAATTTATAAGGTATAATTTCACTTTCTAAACGTCCTATCTGATATTAATCTCTGGAGATTTCCAGAGACTGTGAATGCAAAGCATTAGTCTGTGAAGATGAATAGTCAGTTGTTACCCACAGCAGGTTATGTGAGCATACCCACAGGTATGATTTTTGGTCAGAAAGAATCATTCACTACATAGCTCAGCCTCTCAGGGTGCTAGTGAAATCTCATGGGGCTGTCCTAAAAGTAGACCATAAGAAGACAGTAGCTGTAGTAGGGTATTGTATTTTCTTTTTGCTTACTGAAAGTATTGTCTGCACTGGTGCTGAGTAAGAAGCGGTGTGTTATGCTTCCAATATAATGATTCATTAATCTTTATGTGCTATAAAACCCATCATATTGGTGTTTTTGAAGTGGCCTTTTAGCCTAAACCTAAGATATTACCAATATGACAAGTAATTTGACGCAATCTGGCAAGGACAATGGTCACTTTGTGAGCATCACAAATAAGTAAATAAATATATAAGATAAAATGAAGTGTAGCTGTTTCAACACTTAAATATTTTTAATTTCCTTCCCAGTCTAGGGCTCAGACTTTTCTGGTGTGTGCAGAATTTTTTAAATATTAAATTCTCCATTCAAATGCATCATAATTCTTAATAATGTTCTGGATACCTTGAACCATTATTTGCTTTTAAACAAGTTTTCAGCACAGATTGTGCTGCCTGCATTTGGTCCTCCAAATCTCCCATCCGACTGTCTAAATTATTTTAACTGACATAGTTTCTAATTTACTCTCTCCAGTTGAGAGAGCTCCCTGTAGCTTGTCTATTTTAGCATTTAATTGCTGTATACTCTCACAAATTAAATTCTGTAGTGATCCATTTTGCTCTGCTGGTGAAGCAGTGATCTTTTCATCTAAGCAAGATGGCAGTTGCAACTCAGCCGGCAGGGCTGGCATCCAGCGCCGGGAGAGGGGGAACTTTCCGATTTCCTCTCCTGCGGTGTGTGGTGGCTGTAGGGGCAGCGGGGTTTGTGCCAGAGGACAGCTTTCCTTCAAAACATTCTCCATTTAATTCTGAAGCAAAAGGAAAGTGAAATCCTCAAAACTTGTTCCTCTCAATGGGTTTTTACAGCTAGAAAAATTGCTTTGTCTAATTATTTTATGCCCAAGTGTGCAGCAGAATGCTCCTTTCTAAAATCTGCATATCTTTGTGGGCTTTTTAGCATTCGCTTTTATAAAATGTGAAAAGGCAGCCTCTAAAAATATTACACTGTACATCTTCCTTTTCTGGGAGAAAGATAGTCAAAACTCATTGTTTCTTTTGACAAAATAACAATACCCAATTAGGAAACTTGTTGTCTTCCCCAGTTAGGTCTTTTTTGGATGATATTTGTACAGTGCTTACGCATCACTTAATGTGTTTCTATAGGAGAGGGAGAGGGACCATTTAGTATCTAAATATTAAGAAGTACAGTACTTTTTGATCTAGTTTCTGCTGAATGGAAATACTTTACTGTGTTTTCTCAATATGTGTGTATCAAAAGGCGGGCAGTTGAGTCTCAGGGATTAGAGACTGCAGTGCAGCAGGGGTTGAAGGTCTGTATAGGCAAGCTGAGTTCAGGTGCGGAGAGGTAAAATATTGTGCTGTTTTCTGTGGAGGGGCTCTTTCCCCAGCCCAAATAACCCAGAGGAATGTACCCCGTGAACAAAACCTGGCCAATATTTTGATTCTGTGTAACTCTAGAAGTGTGAAGCCAGTTTAACAGAAAATAGAAAGCTGTTTCTTACTTATTTGCACTTCTTATATTAATCTTGAAGAAGACTTACCAGGCAGTTGGTAATTACAGGACACAAGGTCATTAAAAGTACATTTTTAAGGAAAGAAGGCTGCATGAAATTTGCATTATTGCATTATTTGGGTCTTCCTTAAACTAAGAGTCTGAGTTCAAATCTTTCATATGGAGGTGTTAATCTTTTGACTTGCTTCATTCGGAAGAGAGTTGGGCACTGTTTGATAGTGTGACGTGACTGACTGTCATCTGTGATCATCATCTTCTGAGTAAAAATGGGCTGTTTGTTTTGCATGTGTGGTACAGATTATCTAGTCTTAGTTCCTTTGTCAGAGTATTTTAGTCCTATTTGCTGTGAAAGGTTTCCTTTAGTAAGGAAAGATGGGGATGATTCCTAGAAAAGGTTAGTGCATCATAGCATTGCTTCACATTGTTCTCCTTGTAGAAAGAGATCAGGCTATGTGGATCCTTTACATTAGGCAGATCTTTATGTAAGGCACGTACTATATAGTAACTTTTGGGATGTCTGACACCACTCAGTGTCATGAATATTGCAAAGAGAATGATGCGTGGTTGCAGTATTGAAAAGACAAATTTGTGTGATAAGTGAGTCTGGTCCTGCAGCTGTGACAGTAAATCAATCTTCACTGGTTTCGTTTGAACTGACTGCTGGTTGGCCAGTGTTAATTTTCCCTTCTGTCCCCCAAAATTTGTAATATGGTGGTAGTTTGAGGGTTTGTGGAAGTAACTTAAAATGCTGTAGAGGAATAGTGTTGGGGCCTGCTCCTTGAAAACCCATCTATAGCTATTTAAATCCCTGTTTGCAATGTACGTCCGTGTACCTACTGTAGGTCTTCTGGCCTTGACAGAGCTGGGTGCAAGGTGCTCCTATGCAGTGAGAGCTCATCCCAGCCTGACTCTGTCCTACTTTCAGCTATGTGGCTTCTGATTAACTTGAAAAAGAGCAGGGTTTTGTCTCTCTTTGGGGTAGGTTCCAGTTGACTTGCCTGTTGCATTCACATATCCCCGCTAGCTCCTAAACCATATGTCCTGATGCCACGTTAAAGGCCAGAAGTTGGTTAGAAACAGCCACAGCAGTAATGGCATCAGCAAATTGCACCTCTGCTGGTATCTGAGATGACAATGTTTTTGAAGTCTGTGCAAACACATACAGTGTGCTTAAAATTGGGAACTACCTAAATTCATTACTACTAATACTCTTCTGTACTAAAAAGGAATGCAATGTCTATTGCTTTACATAGTATTGCTTGCTCTATATATTTCTTTGTTTGAATTTAGAAATCAAAGTACTCCAGGTTATTAGGAAGTCTTTTTATTTTCTATATTAATTTCTGTTTTGCTAGCTTTGAGCTCTCTTTTTTTTTTTTTTTTTTTTTTACTCCAGATTTTTAGTATTTTGCCAGATTTCTTAAAGTACCAGGATACACAAGTATCAACCAGCCAGTCGGCGAAGTGCAGAGCCAGGCACACCCCGCATCCTGCTGCTTCCCCAGCTGTGAACGGCTGATACAGCTTGGTGTAGTGCACAGATAGGGTTATTTCACCCAAAATATGGTGTATGCTAGAGGCACCTCGGGGACTAAGGGGAGTAGGAGGAGGAGTGTGTCAGGAGGGATGGAGCTGCTTGCGAGAGGAAGGCATAAAAGTGTAGAATACAAAAGCAGAAATTCCCCAGCACAGGATAGTATTCTGGAGAAGTATTGCTATATGTTTACGTGTGGTTTTTACTCTTAAGTAAATTATAATGATAACTTTGTAAACAATATACTTTGTAAATAATATACAGGTTTCTCAAGAGCCTTTGGTCAACCCAGCACAGCCATTATTCTGTTATGCAAGACGATAGGCTTCAGTAATTTCTGCTAACATACCAACTAGTTCTTTTTTAATCATGTATTGGTGATTTCTAAAGAGTTCCTTTTTTTACAATATGCTGCTAGAACTATACAGTAGCAAACATGAAACAACAAAAAAAAATTGTTAACCACTATTCCACATATTATCCTATGAACCAAACAGTGCCCACTCTCTAACAGGGTAGTGTGTTTGAGCTGGAAGATAACCTAGAGGTATTTGTATTTTACCAGTATTGTAGGTTAACTTCTATCTTTCTGTGGTATTTAAAATATCATAGTTGATTTTATTTGCATAATGCATTGCCTTTCTTAAAAAGTAGAGAGTTTCCAAATTACTGGTTTTTTACAGAGTGAACTCCATCTTGATAGTTAAGTGTGGTAGAGTATTTTGTCACCTCTCTTTATTATCACATGGATGGTTTCCCTCTTGTGATTTCAAAATTGACTTTTCCATGCACCCTTTCACAAAACATGATGTGACAACTCTGGCAGTCACATGTATGTAAAATACCTGGAGGGATAATTGAGCCTTACACATTTTAAACTTCGATTATATAGTTAAAATCAGAAAAATTGAGCAATTAAAATATTTGCATTGGGATTCCTGCTTTACCTTCCACAAAACTCCATGTGCTCATATGAGACACAAGTGACCCCAGATCAGACTTTTACTATTAAATGCATGTTATATATTTAGTATCTTACCAAAGTGTGCTTCTGTTTGAAATAACTCATTCCAGCCTAATGCTGAAGCTGTTCCTGTATACCCTACTCATAGGTATTTCTTTTGGATTATTTTGTCTCTGCTGATTAAAAAATGATTTATTCTTCTGGACAAAAATTTCTCTGTCATTGTGGGATAACTCAGATTGTATTATACGAAGCATGTAGGGGTTTTTTGAAGAAAATGTTACAACCTTTGTAAGAAGTGGTCATTAGCATGTTCTGACATTTAAAAACAATTTTTTAAAAGTAGGTTGTGTGTCAGAGTAGCAAACATAATCCATTGTGAAATCAGTCATGGACCTAAGCACCTTGAGAACAACCTTTTCAGGGGCAAAAAAGTTTCCCCCAAACTACTTATATAGCTAAAACCATGTAAGGCCAAACCTATAAAGCTTAAAAGGAGAAAACATTGCAACAATTCTAACACACTGATTTTTCTGGGAGAGTAGGAGGATGTACTTAAACTCTCATATTAAGGAAAATAAAACTTGAAAGATCAGACACTGTCTATTTTTGTTTGGTTTTTTCTTTTTTTTTCTTCTTTTTTTTTTTTTTAAATACGATAAATTTACAAATTTGGATTGTTATAGGCAATTGGAACCTGAAAAGTCAACTTCTGTCTTTGGCCCACAAAAAGATTATGAAATGAATTACTTTGTCAGGAAGACTGAACTTGATTGCCAAGTATGTCTTATTCTTCACAGCACCTCAGGATATTTAGTGCTATGAGAATCTTCTTGCACATGGCTGGCTTCTCCCTTTTGTACTGGCACACAGCTGCCGGCACTCTTGTCTCCCTCCTCCTCTACACCAGCTGACCCCAGCAGATTTCACAAGGAATTGCTGATGATGATCTTCACTGGGAGAACTTCACCTCTTCCTGATTCAGGTCTCTTACTCTCTGATCCAGATAATCTGAAGCTGCAAATAGCAAGATGATAATTTATACAATAAATATATATTAAGTGAAAATGTAATTTCACATCATTCCAAAATTCTCCTGCCTTGATGTCCATGTCCAGCTTTTGGATGCTTGCAAGTTTAATGCTCTGTCCTTTCCCTTAACTTCGCATTCACCATTGGGTTGGTTTTGCTTGTTTGCTTTGACTTTTTAGTAAAATCACCTTGATAAAGACAACATGCATCTCAGTTATGTTATCAGATAAGATGGTGTGTTTGTAACAAGAGAAAGTAGCTCTGCCCCCAGATACACCTTCTGTTTTTCGGAGTCACTGAAGCGTATTTGTGTTCCCTATGATACCTTGCAGGGACCTCGTGGGAGGTCTGTGTGTTGCTCTCGTAGCATAGGGTGTAACAGGTGAGCCAGCACTGAGAAGGCATTGGTAGCCACACAAGGAAATAATCTAGGTCTTTGTTAAAATGTTTACAGCTGCTGGGAAGTGATTTTCATAGTCAAACTGCGAAGAATACATCAGAATACAGGCACGGTATGGCTGATCAGAGGTTCACGCGGAAGGCTGCAAGTACCCATGTTCGTGGTTTGTTCCCTACAGCTGTTATTCACTGGGTGTAGATACACCTGATCCTTTTTTGGGTATTTTCGTTGATGAAGGGGAGTGAGGACATGACAACAGACATGCATCTTTGTTAAAAGTGGGGGGGGTGGGGAGAGGAACCCAAACTTTTTTTTTGAAGGAAAACCTAATTGCATAATTTGGGAATAGTGAACAAATGAAGAGTCTTTCCACATATTCGAGTTACATTGCTAACTACCATTTCAGTATGAATAACATTTGATAACACGATACGGATTTAAAAGCAGCTAGGGTATAATTGGTTTTTGTCTGCAAGCATAAGCTCATCCCAACTGATTCAAAGAAGAGTCAAGTCCAAAGTGTGATAAATATTTCCTAGTCATTATAGCCGATGGGTGGGATGTTTTCCTTTGGTCTGGCTGCAGGTGAGGGCATATTCCCGTTAGAATCATAGAACCTGGTCAAATCATCAAACAGCCCAGGCTGGAAGGGACCTGGAAAGATCAACCTTTCGTGGGAAAGGGAGCCTAGGTGAGATTATCTAGCACCCTGTCCAGTTGCATCTTGAAAACCTCCTGTGATGGGGACTCTACCACATCCCTGGGTAGAGTTCCAGTGATTGATTGTTCTCGCTGTAAAAAATTTCTTTCTTAGATTGACATGAAACCTCTCCCGGTGCAACTTGTACCCGTTGCCTCTTGTCTTCTCCAGGTGGCTCCAAGTTACTTTGTAATTTCTGGTTGCTCCTTTTCTGTTTGGCAGAAAAGTACATGCACCAGAATTGGCAAGTAGTTTTTACCGCACCAGTTGCATAAATATTTGCGCATCACGTAATATATGCCAGTTTTCTCTAAAGGTACTTGAAAAAAGTAACTAGAAGAGGTTTAAGCAAACTTCCTTTCTATTCACCTTGACCACCATTTTCACACCATAATGTGATTGAAAATTTAGCTTTATGAAACAGGTTGCTGTTAAGATGCAAACTGCTTCCCTACATTTACCTGGAGAACACGCAAAAAAGAAGTGCCATGTCTCTCACATTGCTTTCTGAACAGGCGCCACAGTAAATCTTGCATTCGGTATAATGAGTTGTAATGTTTAGTTATTCTAAAGGTACGGTACAATAACAGATTATTGTTGTTCATATCTGTGTAATAATTGAAACTCCCTGATCATACTTTCCATTTTACACATTGTCAGAACCTTGGACCTTAATCTTGCTCTTTGATTGACAGTCGCAGCCGGGGAAAGAGCACTCGTATTGTTTGTGATAGTCGCATCTGTTCAACTTGATTCAGTTGAGAGTATTTGCATATTCTTAAGTATTTCTTCTGAGAGGGCCTAAATCCTTCTCAAGTGTTTGATGCATTTTTGAAATTCATTCATAAGGTATCTACATGCACTAATAGTTCTGTATAATATTGCTGTGCATAATCTGACAGATAAGGCTAGTTTTTTAAACAAGGTATTCTTTGGGGATGACATATTACATTCTGACTTATTCTACTGGGCGGAAATGTCAAGTACTTTGAAAAAGGATGCTTGAATGTTTTGATTGAATTAGTATTCTTTATTCAACACAAATTGTAAACTGCAGTAAAATGTAGTCTTATTGTGAGAACATTTTTCAAAAGAGTTAACAGCAGGGCTTTTCTGTTTTATTTTTGTTACTGAAGCTTTATTACATATAATTGTTCCTTTGCTGCTGATGCTGATATTAGATGGAACAAGAGAGTAGATTCCTAGATGCATTTTAGTTTATTTGTCTGAATTGTTAAACTGCGAGCAACACCTTTATCTTGAAATACAACTTAGGCTTTTATCTTTCTCTTTTCTTGCTTTTTTTTTTTTTTCCCTTGCAAAATTCTTATCAGTATTTTCAGAAGCATTGTCAACCTTAATTTCAGAAACCTGTCACTCTTAATAGTACATGTACAACACTAGTGAGAAGTACCATTGCTTTGAAAAATATTCAGGCATTGTATTTGAGTATTGAGCACAGATAGCAGTTCAGCATATTAACTTGATGGCCTCATACCGTTATGTAAAGAAATATATGCATAATTGAAAGCCATGTCTTCCATAGGTTGGAATTCCTAGTCCAGGACTATCCAAGTTTGGACAAAACTAGCCCAGATTGCTATCAGAAGGGATGGAGATATATTCCTGCTTGCTTAAATGCATGTGTGCTGTGGATGCTACTACAAGCTTAAGCCCTTAAAGACCACTAATCACAATGAATAACCTTTTTTTTTCCATTGCACTAAGCAAGTGTTCAAAGAGCCACCATTAGTGGCTGACCTAGTTTAAGAAATGGGTTTCTGTCTCTAGAAAGGACTGTAGCAATCCCTGCTGCCTGTGTACTTGAAAAAAAGAATGATGCAGATTTAATAAGCATATTTTTTGTTTCATGCACACGCAGGTTTTAGTGTAACAGCACCTTTTACGTTAGTTTTGTTTTTCCTTTGCTTTCAGGAATCTCCTTCTGGACGCAGAAAAGCACTTGCCACCAGCAGCATCAACATGAAGCAATATGCAAGCCCCATGCCTACACAGACAGATGTCAAGTTAAAATTCAAGCCTTTGTCTAAGAAAGTGGTATCTGCCACACTACAGTTCTCTTTATCTTGTATTTTCCTGAGGGAAGGAAAAGCCACGTAAGTTGTTGGGGTTTTTTTTTAACCAGATAGCCTGCTTTGTGTTGCTTTTCAAAGAATTCTTCAGATAAAGAGCTCTTTCTGTATAGAATGGCAGAATTTGAGAGTATCCTTCAGCATACCTATCATTCCTGCCATACTTAGTTTCTTAGCTGAGTAAAAGTCGTTTCTTACTCTGATTTTAGTCTTGTGTTCTTCAGAGACAAATGGCTTGTCCTCTACTGTTACAGGCATTTTTAATAACAGCAGCTTAAAAATATCTACAGGTTTGAAATCAGCAGGAGTATACATTTGTGTGCGTGTGTGTGTTCATCCAACAATACCCTTAGCAGACTGCAAGGGAAATGTGGGAAGGAGAACTTATTTCTATTTCACCTATTTATATTTCACAAAGCATGAAAGAAGGACAAAGCCAGTTGTAAGGTGAGAGAGGGTGGAGTCAGAAGTAAGATTTTGGGTTGAACACAAGAACATCCTGTGAAGAGAGTTCAGTTGGGCACTGATTACCACTCCCCCTACTCACTCACCTGGTTCTGTCCCTGATTTCAACAGCCTTTGGAGGGCAGAGGATACAGATTGTTTTTGCGGATCCTATAACCTCTCCTGCAATTTCTGTCAGATTCAAGATGTCAGATGTTGACAACTTCTTGTGGCTGGAGGATGGATCGTTTGTCACCCATCCTGTTTTGCTTTTCCTTTCTGTCTCTAGAATATGGGAATGTGAGAATCATAGAAT
>NW_009194420.1:0-2361 GCF_000690835.1 Fulmarus glacialis | reverse complement strand
GAGATTGAACAGGACCGGCCCCAAAACTTGACCCTGGGGAATACCGCTCGTGACCAGCCGCCAACTGGATTGAACTCCGTTCACCACAACTCTCTGGGCTCGGCCGTCCAGCCAGTTTTTTACCCAGCAAACAGTGTACCTGTCACATATACCAACTCTGCACAGATGTCTTTAAGAAAGCCTGACATGTCAAATTCCATTAGCAATTATATTTGGACAAATTAATTCCTAGATCTCCACTAACCAGCATATTAGTTTAGATGGATTTAGTTATTTTTATGTATATCTATTCAATTCAGGGCCTCAATTCAGCTGTGTACAGATGGTGTCTAGTGGCATTTGAGATTTCTTAGTAGATTTCACCTGGCTTCCAGCTGCTGTTTCAGAAGGGCAGAGATGTTCCCTAGACCCTGACATATTTGCCAACACTATGAAGAAGCATTAGACATTTATATTTAGACAAACTAATCCCACACTAAATGCCTAAAACCTGGAGCTGAATTCCACCCTCACTATTTTTTGGAACAGAGAAATAGTAATTTTTCATTTTGACATTATCAAGAAGATTATGTTATTTCAAAATATATTTGAATCAGAAAATCTGTTGAAACTGACTGCCATGAAATAAACTATTTTTTGATACTGGAGTCATATGAAAGAATTAATGACAAACTATTTGTTCTGCTCCTGAGCTAATTTGTCTAAACCTCTGTAACTCTTATATTTCCTCCTCTAACATAATTTTAAATTATTTTATCTCACATTGTCTTTTTCTTCTCTGTTATTTTTGTATTCCAAATAATATTACTTTATTTTAATTTCCAACAGTCATTTAAAATAGTCACTCCATGAAACACAGACATGTTCATAAATATGTTTTGTCATCTTCTAGGAAGCTTTTATGAATTTTGAACTTGCACTTTTTAGCTATTATTGTTTAGGAAGAATTAATTTTTACAGTTTCAGAAGCTTCTCTATTTATTATTCTATTCTGTAATTAATTAACTCTCCCATGTAAAGTTTGTTCTCTTGGGTTTCTTGATTATAAAGAGATTGAGTTGTATCCTTTTTGTTTTGTTTTGGTTTAATCCATTATGGATTTCTATCAAAAGTGCTTCTTTCTTCATCAGGTGAGGTTTTTAGGTGAGGAATAATACTAAGGATTTTTGGGGTTTTTTTATGAAATCATTGGGTTAAATCAAGTGATTTTTCTTATCTACTTCATTTCTTCACACAAGTTTTCTCGTCAGGCTTTGTTTTAATAGGAAATGGTTGCATCTAAATTGTAGGACAGAGACATACTCTGGCAAGTAGAGTATGTTCGTTTATACCATTCAGAGCAGCTGATCATTTGGCACAGGCTGCTGCATGCTCCCATCCTGAGAGCAGGTGAGCACTCTCTTCCTCCCTTCATGTAATGGCATCCATGAAGCAGATGGAGGAAGAGATTGTGTACCTGTTCCCATGCTGCTGTGCAGTCAGGGCACAGCCACAAGAGGTGTCCAGGTCAAGAACATGAAAAGTGTTCCTAGAGCCCTACCCTTCAGACACTGCTAATTGACTTTTCTTTCATTGTCTTTAGAAAAAACACCCACCCACCTATTTCTTATCTTCTATTTGATTTTGCTTCATTCTGTAAGAGATAAGAACAGCTAAACCAGTAACATCCATCTAGAGGCCAGTAGAAGTAGTAACCAGTCACGTTTTTTTAAAAAAAAAAATTATGTGGGTTATATGGTATTTGTTAAGTGGACAATAAGGGTGTATGTTACTTGAAATCTAACAGCTGCATGAACAGTCATCCCAGAAAGCTATAGTTCAAACTCCTGGAAACTTCTTACTCCCACTGAGTAATTTCAGAGGGCTGACACATGTGTTTAGCATTGTTGCTAGATCACATCATCTTATTATCTGAGAGTATGACTTAGATATCTATACTTACAGGTTGAACCTAGTGACCCATGTATCTCTTTATGTGTCATTCTAACGAAACCTCTACCTAAACCAGCAGGAGTCTCTGTGGAAGGGGGAAGTATTTTTGATTCTGGTGTATGTCTTCCACTCAGACAAAAGAGAAAAGTAAAAAGAGCTGTTTCCTAATAAGCTGATGTGGAAGCCATAATGTGGCTAAGCGAACTAGATTTCAGTTTCCTTGCAGTCTTTGATCTCCACATCTTCTAAAGCATTTTAATAGCTAAAAATAAAATCCACAACCTCCTCCACGGCCCAAAACTTTGATTAAGTAGACCAAACCAAGCAATATTTCACCTTAAAAAAAAAAAAAAAAGGAAAAAAAACCCAAAACCTTCCAAAAGTAAAACCAAAGATATTATTGCATTAACATAATCAAATAAAGCGGGG
>NW_009194419.1:0-7090 GCF_000690835.1 Fulmarus glacialis | reverse complement strand
CGCGCTCTACAACTACTTGAAAGGAGGTTTCAGTGAGGTGGCTGTTGGTCTCTTCTACCAAGTAACTACCAAAAGGACGAGAGGAAATGGCCTCAAGTTGCACCAGGGGAGGTTTAGATTGGACATTAGAAAAATTTCTTTACTGAAAGAGTGGTCAAGTGTTGGAACAGGCTGCCCAGGAAGTGGTAGAGTCACCATCCCTGGAGGTATTTAAAAGATGTGTAGATGAGGTATTTAGGGACATGGTTTAGTGGGCATGGTGGTGTTGGGTTGATGGTTGGACTGGATGATCTTAGAGGTCTTTTCCACCCTTAATGATTCTATGATTCTATCATGAGTGTACCACTCTAGCTACTACTTTTCTGGCTTTCCATCCCAGGAATGAAAGGGTCAGACCGAGGCTTTCAGGGAGCATATCACACATTCTGCTCCCTGAGATGAAAGGAAGGAGAGAGAAGGAGAATAGGGAGAAAAAAAATTCACCAGACTGGAAGTATTCCAGGCTTGTGCATGGCCATGGGAGGTGGAACCAGTGGGACTCTCCATGCAGATCCCTCTACTAACTGTCTGCTGGCTGGGGCAGACATAAAACTAGATAGCACTGACCTTTTTTCTGTTGTCCCACCTATCAGCCAGTTGGGTCAGCAGCTGTAGTTACACAGAATATCCTGCAGGTTCAGTTCCTGGGCTAGGATGAGAGCATTAACAAGCATCATGACAGCCCCATCAGCTACTGTCCTCCTTACTGGGACAGCGTGAAGCTGCTCCAAGGCTTCACCTTCTGCCAGCCCTCAAAATATACACAGCTCCTAAAATGAACCCTCTCCAGATTGGGGAGGGCTGCCATATGTCAGAATAAATCTTGGTTTAGTCTAGAACAGAATCAGCAAAATTCAAGTTGCATGGCTCACTGGGCTAAAACAGTAATATTTGCAGGTATGTGTTGCAAAAAAACTCATTACCGAATCCTCTTCCCATTTAAGAAAAAAAAAAAAGAAGAAACCGACCAAAAAAAGAACCAAAAAAGCACAAAACGAGAGAAAATGAGAAATGAGTCAAAGATTATTGGTTTAGAGTTTTCAAATATAAAAGTGACACCTTTGACTCATGCAATTACTTCCAGTGCCAAGACAGATATGACAAATGTTAATAAGGTGAAATAAACTTTCTTCTGTTTCAAGTGTTTCCCTTTTTTGTTGTTGTTGTAGTATAACTTCTTATAGTAACTGTAACCTTCCACTCTCTCATTTTTCTGCTATTAAAACAACAACAGAACAAAATACACGCCAGAGGAGAATACGTTATGGAATTACTATCATCGTGGTGTAACTGGTTGCTTCATGTGAAAAGGAGAAAATAACTTAGGTGGAGTCTGCTGGGGATTACTCCTGCTTATATCTGCAAACAGTAGAAAATATACATCTAATATCAGGTAATTACCTTTGAGTGGATGACTGAACTAATCCCACTGTCTTCTGAGTTTCCAATTAAAAAAATAGGCTTACCATGTCCGCAAGATATTATTTCAGAAAATATGGCTCATTGGAGGGTCTGTAAAATATAACCTATTAAAGATTCTGAAACAGTTGGGTTCCTATACTCTAAAGAAGAGAAGATTGAAAGAACATTTGTTAACAACCTTCAAATATGTAAAAAGTTGTCGCAAAGAGGAAAGTAGTAAACTGCTTCCCTGTGGTTTTTTGGGATAGTGCAAAGAGTAATTAGATAAATTGCAGCAGGGGAGATTTAGCTCTGATATTGGAAACAACAGTTTAATGATATTCAAATACTAAAATATATCACATAAGGAAGTAGCAGAATCTTCATCATTGAACATTTTTAAGAACAGGTCTCTTACACATCAGGAAATGTTTGGTTATATTTGACAGCTGATCAGCAATCAGCTGTGTAGTTGACAATCTTTTGAGCCAGAGACCAACTAAGTGGGTTTTAGAGACATCTTCAGCCCTATTTTCTATTATCCATGTTTAATTATAAATCTAAAGCTATCTGTAGTGCTAGAAATATATTGTAGAAGTCTGTAGATTCCTTAGCTTTCTGCATTTTCCACTTGCAATTTCATTAAAAACCAAGTAACTCCAGTTTGGACCAATACCAAGAACTACAGTGGGATCCAACAATATTCCTATCTTAATCTGAGGAAATCTAAATACTTACTGATTCTTCTAGTGCTGGCCATTGTGGGATTCAGGCTATGTTTAGACAGTGAATTTAGGGCTATGTCCTGATGTCTTGACACATCTATGACTAAGTCAGAGGTAGTCAGTGACTGGATACTTGGCTGGAGCTTTCTGCCCCACACACAGAGATGCAGAATTAGGAAGATGACATTTGATCAGGTCTTGTTCTAGAATTTACCAGGATGCAAGCAGAGACTCTATTTGGACCTGGAAGAGCTCCAGCTCCTGCAGTTTTGATCTGTCTTATACCAAACTGGGCTAAGTGAACAGACCAAAAATGTTCTAAATTTTTTTTTAAACTGGGACCCAGATTACTTTTATCGTTAAAATGGGGAGGTCATTGAATGTATAGATAAGTAGTAAAAATAAATATAATACACTGCAAAAATATCAGATTCAATAACAATTCTGCATAATTTTGTTTCTTTACTGCACTCTACCCTGTTTTCTCCTAGCTGCTGTCTGTTTAGACTGTCTTCCAGGGGGAATACATTCAAAGGTATTAAACCGCACTTTTATGTGCATATAAATACATGTAACAACAACTTATATTTTGGATGGAAATAATATAATTTTGAATTTCCTGAGGGAACGGGATCAAAACTTTTTTGTGTTCTGCTGAGGTCGCTGAATGTATAATTTTCATGTTTTGCCCATTTGATATCAAGTTACTTCTGCAACAAGACTCTGACTTTTAATGAAAACTGTACAAGAAGTCAATACCCTCATTAGCCCAATTTTCTTTATTTTGCACATTAAATATGATTTTTTTACCAACATTTGTAAAGCCTAAACTGATTAAATAGTGTTAAATTTTGAAATATATGTTCCATTGCATAGCTATTAGGTTCTGGTATCTGGGTAATACAAGACAAATTTTTCTTTTCTCAAGATATACTGCACTTTGGTAGCCTTAGATCATTTTGCAATTTTAAGCAGAAACCTGAGTCAGGTATTTTCTTTCTTTGATGTACTTATTTACAGAGCTCATCCTTACACAACAGCAGACTTAGTTCCATGAGCAGGCTTGACACCGATAACTCTCTTTCCAAGTAACAGTAAGGGAAGCACTGTCATCCTACTTTACAAAGCAGCTGCTGGATTGTTTGTCTCTCCTAGTTCTTTTAGAAATCTAAATTGCTCAAAGGGCAAGTGTTGAATTCTCCTCCTCAGTTCTTGAAACAATGTTGTCTTCTTTCCCTCAGTTTTTGGACTTGACCCTTGAGGTATTTCTCTACCTCAAAACTCCCTGAGTCACAGTCTTCAAAGATTTACCTGGATGTCTACTCTATTTTGAGCAGCACCTCTGCAGTTCAAAGGAACTTCTCAGGTTTGCCTGGTCCAGATAGTAGAGGTCTGAGTGACACATTAAAGGTTTCTTAATGGACTATCCAATTGCACGTTTTCTGTTTTATGGTAGTCATACATGCATTTCTGTGACTGCAATATGGAGGACTAAGGACTCTTTAAATATTATTTATATTTTTAGCATAAGACTGCAGCAAAAAATATTCAGGGAATGTAAAAAAGTTGTAGAGTAGAAGAGTGGTAGAGGAAGTGTGAGAAAAAATTATTTTTATTGAGTCTAAATTCTCTATTTAATAGGTCCTCCATTAAACAGCTGAACACCTGATTCACCTTGGACCTAAAAACTTCACTCTCTCAATGAGATGCACTTTCACAGTAAACTTAAAACAAGCTTACCTAAACACAGCATTTTGCAAAGGCATATCCCTTCTGTGGTCTCAAAATGCTAGCACAGAAATTAGTGAACCCAGGACAGTCAAAAGCACCTGTGAAAGAGCAAGCACTCTTTTGTTACAGACATAGCTTAAAGTAGCATGAATGTTATGGTACATTTTGGCTGCATCTTTCATCTCTGGCTTTCACATTGCAAAGTATCTGATCTTCTGAAGAAGCGGGACATTGAGATAGCTTTCTAGTTTCTATGCCAGCTAAAAATTTACCCGAGAAACCTGCCTGCTTTATTTTGTGTTGCCAAAGGTTTTTAGTTTTTAGTGAATTCTGCTACCTGACTATCTGAAATAACCACAGAACAACCGTTTCTATACAGAGGATGAAGGAACCAGTCACAAAGCAGCCAGATATTTGTTCCCCACATTGTTTTCTCTGTCACATGTACACACATACACCTATTTACCTAATTTTGCTTCTTTTATTTCATATCTTTTTAGATGCATTTCATTGTCTGTGACCTCTTGAACCATTTTCTCCTGTCTGGGGATCTGTTTTGATTAATATGTGAGACTAGTTCAGTATGATTCTACATTATGCTAATCTGTCAGCAGACTCTTGTCAGACTCACTGTTATAACTCAGTGTTATAACAGCTGCTGACACCAATGTTTTTGGCTGACTTGGTCTTTCTTTATATAATAATATTAAATTATTGTGGATAGTAACTACATAATCTAGCTACATGGACAAAGATGTGAAAGAAACACTGTGCAAGCCTCTGTGTCTTCTGATATACGCAGCTGAACATTTATTTCTCTCTGATTCCATAAAGCAATTATTGCAAAAACACAGGTTTCATTTTTTAGAACATGAATTAGTTTTACTGACAAAATATGCTTCAAGGCTGAAGAAGGAAAAATTGAGGAAATAATCAATAGAGAAGCCATGTTTGCATTTTATTTTTTCATAGTAATCATGAAAAGAAGTAATTTCTCATACATACTTCAGAAGCAAATCCTATGATGTTTCACAAATAAAAGATTTTTCCTTTTTTTGCCCATTTTGTTCTTCAAGGAAAAAAAGCAAAAACAAATATCATCTTCCCATACCTCTTCCTCATACACTATTATAGACATACTTGAAAACAAACAAGATGTAACGGGTTAGAGAAGGAATAATGGCCTATGTCCATTCTTTTTTTCCTTCTCTCTTCCTTTCTTCACAAATTTGTCCAAATATGAAATACAAATGAAAATCTATTTGAATTTAGTAAACTCTACTGCACATGAACTTTCTGAAATCTATTTCCCAAAGACTGCCTCACATCAAACATCAATGTAAATTGCTGTTTTTAACAAAGGTGGATAAGGCAATCTGCAGACTACAACATCCTTACTGAAAGCATATATGCAGAAATACTGCAGGAAAAGTTTGACCTGTGGGTTTTCTTATTCCAGCTGGAATTTAGAAGTAATAGAAACTTCAATATTCCTGTTAGCTTTGACCTCAAGCTATTTCTGGCCAAAGAGAATTAGATGAGTTTAAGTAATCTCTACATAGATGCCCAATGATTAATATTTAGCTGATTTTTTTTTTAAGGTTCAGACTTCAGTAATCTGATATTACAGGTTTGAGACTGATCCAGTCTTGTATGACTCATCAAGGCAAAGACTGATAGTACACAACACTTCTCTGTTAGATAAAAGTTAGCATTGAAAACATCAAGATACTTCTATATTAGCAACTACTGTGGTGCGATAGAAGCAGGCTAGTAGAGCTGAAGACTCAGTGCTGAGGACCTGACATCCACACCACATGTGTTTCATTACCCCTCGCATGTAGCAGTTATGCTGGAGTAGCTCTGGACCATTCTTAAAGACAGACTTCCAGTAACAGCTAGAGACCACCTTGATGCAGCTCCTTTGGTGAAGTTTCATCCAAAAGGAATCCATGCCTCAAGAACACTCTGCGATGTAAATGAAGTGGGGTAAGTGGAAAGAATTGGAAGTTTCATTTCCAAAGCTCTTTGCTGATCCAAATTAAATTGCTAATGCAGATGCACTCTCCACACAGCTGGCACATTTTTATATATTTTTCCTACCTTTGCCTCTTCATTTGAAATTCTAGTAGGATAAAAAGGTGCTGCAAACACTTTCTTTTTAGTGGATCTTGGTTTCAATGTTTATTTCTTTTTTTTTTTCTATTAAGAATTTGATTGCTTCAGTCCTAAATGAATAAATTAAAGAATATAAATGCAAACAGATTACTTTGAAAAGATTACCAGGTTTGTGCACAAAGTAGGTTGCAGCAGAATTCTCACAGGGTTACTTAACGGGTGATTTCACTGTGAATGTTAGACACTGAAATAATCTCTTAAGAGACCAGTCATCCAATCGCAGAAACATCTGAGAGCCATAACAGCACATCATATCAATGATCAGTGACCTACGAAGGTTATAAATACACGGTAACTGTCTATTTTGTCTAAAATCTGCTTACTAAAGGATATGCCAGAGCCATAGACTGCAGCAAAGAAGTCCACAAATATGAATTTCCATGATGGATGGTGACTATTTGGAATGAGCTGTTATCCTTTATTAGGACAGCAGTCTGCATTTTTAACATCCACAGCATTTGCACAACTAAATTTTCTTGAACACCAGGATGAGAATGTATTTCAAAATCTTTTAACTTGTTCAGATTTTTTTCACAGACTATTACTAATTCTATTCCTTTGAAATTTCACATTGGATTTTATGGAAATGTACTGTAGGGCCTTTGTATTTAAGTGCCAAATCATATCTTTGGGACTGTGATTACATTTGTTTACTCCCTTTTAATGGACAAAGAAATAGCCAGGATAACCCTAGATTTGCTGTATTAGTTCTGGATGACTGTATGGAACTTATCCAAGCTTCCAAGATATGCTAACAGTTTCAACTTTCCATTGAAAAAGTATTGCTGATCGGCCAAGGAGACCACTGTCAGGTCTCCCCTTGACTAGGGAACTGCTATTAAGATCCTTAAAACTGTATATCTACCTAAAGGTGAGTCAAGTGAAGAAAATTTCTACGGAAAAGGTGGAAAAGCATGAATGGAACAATATGAGTTCCTTCCTTTTTATAGCTCCAGATCTTGTCAGAATAAGAGAGTGTTGTGTTTCAACCTGGCAGACAGCCAAACACCACACAG
>NW_009194418.1:1719-26087 GCF_000690835.1 Fulmarus glacialis | reverse complement strand
GATTCTATGATTCTATGATTCTATATACGTGTTATCTCTATGCACACTGCATACAGAGTAAAAGGAGAGGTACATTTTCCATGAAGCCTTCAACAACTAGAGCCCCAGCTACTGTCAATGAGGGCCACTGCAGAGCTTGTTTGCTCCAGCTGCCTAGCTGACCTTTCATGACCAAAGCAACGAAAAAGTTTCCTCCTGGGAAGAGACAGAGGCAAAAAGTAAATCAGGTAGGAACAAGGTGTAGCCGTTCTTCACTGGGGTGAAGTAAGCACAGCACAAGCAGAATGGAGGAGGCTCAAGAGGTGCAGGAAAGTGAAACAGATGCTTACTGTTTAGATGCTACAGGTTTTGTGTTAAATGCCCTGACACACATTGCATTCCTCCCGAGAATTTGGAATTCTGTCTGACTGGAAAAGTGAAGTGAAATTTCTTTTCTTTTTTGATGACATTTATTGTGTGATTTTCTGATATTATAAAATTGAAACCAGTGCTATCTCTTGTGAGGACTTCTGGGATAACGCTTAGTGCATGATAAGATTCTGTGTTTGTTAAAGCATTGTAGTTGATTTCACTATTAAAACACAGAAAGCCTATTTCTTACTTAATGGTTGTAGTGGTCCCTTATACCCTCCAGAACCCCTTAAAAACTAAATAATGCAAAAAGTAGATTCATCAGGCAGATGAGAATTCCGCAAAAGTGGTCAAAAAATCCATGGCATCTTGCTTAGGGAGCCTGTGTGGGCACAGCATGCCTCACTGATTTCACTAGCCAGTGATGGGTCTGTGATGACTTTTTCCATGTTGCACGTATGCCTGCCTGTGTGTAGGGTGTGAGGAACTGGACTATTCCAGACAGAGGGGAAATGCGAGTTTGCAAGCCAAGAACTATGCACCTATACAATGGTATAGTGGTGTGCTTAGAAGTTAAGGTGACTGTCTTCTGACTGCGATGAACATGAAACTGAGGCCTAATACTTCCTTCCTTTTCACCTCAGACTTATCTGTGCATTTTATTCTGACAATAAAGTTTCTTTTAATTCCAGAACGGTGATGGTATCTGTTCTGAAATCTCTAGTGTTCTGAGATGCTTTAAAAATGCGTGAAGGATCATATCAAATATTAATGGGAGCTATTCTGTTCTCCAAATGTTGAAGGCGAAAGATATGGCTCCATCTTTTTCAAAAGGCAAGGTGTAAGGGAGAAAATATGTTTTCCTGCAACTCAAATCTTGTCCAATTGATTTGTTTTGTAGCTTCAATTAGACATACAGTTATAAATCAGTGAGACTCAGGGTCCAATATTTTCTTTTCCTCTTTATCATACTCTCTTTTGCTCTTTTTCATGTAGAACTGTATTTGCTTCTTGACGGTATTAATGCAGCAGATCTTGATATATCCTGGTTACATGTATTTAGAAACTAAAGTCAGAGTACCGTATAATTAAAGTAACTATGCAGCAATTCGGCATTCTGACATGATGTACTCCTTAGAAATGGTGTGAATGAGTGGGTGTCAGAAGTGCTGCAGAAGTGGGACTCTAGAAATAACATGTTCTTACTGAAGATCTTTGAGTACAGATGGCAAATGTGTAAACTGTTGGAGTCTCTAAGATGGACACTTCCTCTCTGGAACAGCCTGGTTCTGTATGAGATTGCAAGCACAAACTTTTTTCACTGACTGGCAGAAGAAAAGAATTTTCTTGCTGGAACTGAAACTGAAGCCATCACCTCAATAAATCTGCCAAGATGTGCAATGAGAAGCTCTGTAACGGAATGGGAAAAGATTGTTTGATAAGTATTATGAAAGAAATATTGAACTGACCATGCAAATTCAGCTGAAGATCCTTAGTGGATTAAAAATACGGTAAAATAAGACCTTCTGTATCCAACAGGGAGAGATTAGCAGCAGATGGCAGTGGTACACAGCAAAGCATTTCTTTAATTCTGAATTCCTTTAGGGTCTGTAGGATGAACTATTAGAAACTCTGTAAAGGGAAAAGAGGAAAGAAAGATGTTTTATTATGAAAAAGCACATCACAGCACTCCTGCCTAACAAAAAGATGTATAAAATCCATACTTCTCTACAAGGGAAAGCATGGTTGAAACTGGTAAACTAAGAAAGAAGAGACTATTGCTAGTCTTAAACTGCATTATTTTGAGGGATGGGTCTTGAGCTGAGAAACTTTATTATGGGGTTGGAAGAAACTGCAGATGCATCTGGTGTCTGTTTCTCTTCTGTATAGACTTATGTCTTCTCTTTTTACGCTTTTCATTTCACATTCCCTAGAGTGTAATCATCATAACTGAAGTCAATGATAAATTCCTATTGTCTGGATTTAATCTCTGATGCTGTTTTGTAGAGAAAATATCTTTAGACTCTGGTCAGAAAGAAAAGGTTTTAATGTCCAGATTACCAGAATACTATTCATTTTGTGTTGAATTATGCCTAAAAATAAAAGAAGGTTATTCTCACAACAGCTACAGTACCTTAAAAATGGTATCCCATGTTGCCATAGGTCAACTCAACGCACACATTCTGAGGATTAATACAATATATCAGAAAAGCAATTAAGCAAGTGCTTGTGTAAATACAGCACAGATTTAATTTTCCTGTGTGGTACTGCATAATACATGAATTTGTTGTAATATGGTGTGAGAAGTCTTCTCTTAATCCACCCTGTTAAGAACCCTGCATCATCAAATTGAGTGAGGATTCCTGACTTGTAAGTGAAATCACTAACTCTACCCTGAATGTACGGAAGATGACAGTAAAGCTGAGCCTAAAATGGAGAAATCTTAGGAACTGTCAAACTTAGACTTATGATATTCTAGCCAGAAGGTCAGTTTTTCAATATCCATACCTGTGATTGTGCTCAAGAAACACTGAAAGTTCAGCATGTTCAAACACAATTTCTACAGAAAAAAAATTAAATAGGTTGGCTTCCAAAAGCTCTTTGTTGCCAAAACCCAAGTCTAACTTTGGTACAATTCTGCTGACTGCAGCAGACTTAAAATACACAATTGCTTCTTAAAAACTGAGATATTAAAATAAAAAGTTTCAATGGATTTGAATTAAAATTCATTATAAAACTTCATTTAATAAAAGGCACGTGGTAAGATGAGTCTAATCTTGTCTTGGTCTCTTTTTATTGTTATTTTACATTACTTGAAATGGGAACGTGAAGTACTTTTTTAAATGGATGGAAAGATTGTCAAGTTTCACTTAAACTTTTGTAAGTACCTTTAAAACCTCCATTAAAAAGCTATTTTTGTAATTTCTTACAGTACTACGCTTCTCCAAATCACAAAAGAAATCACTGCCTCCTACACTGGCAGTAATAAAAAAGGTTTTGCATTTTGCAGACATTAGGGATTGATCTTTATAGCAACTCGTGGAGATAGGTATGCTAATATCCCCCCGTTTTACAATAGAGAACTGAAGCAAAGGGAAAAGGGAAGAGATTAAGTTTTTTGAGGCCAAATTAATCAGGTGTTACCCACAGCTTCCAGTAAAGTTACACTGACCTTTATACTAGTGTAAATGATGACAAAAAGATTTATTTTTGGCAGCAGATTCTCAGTCCTTATATCTTGCAGTTGAAAATGTTTTGGTGCTTCTCTGGGTCTTGCAGGGAATTGGTGATGGAGCTGAGACAAGAGCCTGCTCTCAGCTTTGTATTTGTACCATCACTGTTTTCCTCAAGTCTTTAAGTGAAATTGTTTTCTCTATCTATCTCCATTGATAGCAGCATTCCAATATATCTAAAAGGTCTCTGCAAAGATACTGAATAATTTCTTTTATGGAAAATTGCAATGGTATGTATGTGTACTGGGCATACTTAAAGGTAAGGAGCTACTCTGCGTTTTTATTCTAGCTGGTGATTAAAGCATATTATAAGGTTTCTCCTCACCTGTATGTAGGTGAAGAGATGCTTCCAAGTGGTGGATGCCCTGGACGGTGCTTCCTTTTCTTCTGGCTTCAGCTGTGTATGAACCACAGAATACGTGGTTTTTGCTATGGCGGTTTGTTCTATGCCCATTTCTGGGGACCTCTGGTCTGTCTTCTCGTCTGCTTTGCATTCCTTTTATGCTTGTGTAACTCTACCAAAATGATGGAGTTTGTACTAATGTCTGATTGTGGAGAATTAGGGTGCGTATTCCAGTTCTCTTAACTTGAAATTAGGTGGATCTTTGCTTAAATTTTTGGCTCATTATATGATGCCATAAAAATTAGTTTTATCACCCAACACCCCAATTTTATAGTAAAGAAATAACCTAAGTAGAGTTATTAGACAACATAATCTACTTCATAATGGATAGAGCACTGTCAGAAGGATTATCAGAATGAGCACAAATCATGTAGGTATGATTACATCAGTGTACCACTGGCAAAGGTCCAGCACTAGTGCAAGTTACGACACTTAAGTCTTGTATTAGGCAGGCCCATACTTTTCAAGACTGCAAACATACTTTGTGCGCACTTCTCATAGGCCTCCAGAATATCCACAGCAGATGAGGAACAGGCTTTATACCTGTATGGCTTTACACCATCTAACAGTAAAGTCCCAAGTTATCCATTTGCCACATGGTCTTCACTATAGGAGAAGTGGGAAGTGGGGATATCTGTGTTTTGCTTGGGTTAATACTTGACCCAGAGAGTGAAGGTAGGATTTGTGTGACCAAATGGTGGTTTGGTCATAGAAGTGGTATGATTTACATTTGGACAGCTACAGATTTTGATCTTCTAATCTGAGCTGATTTTCTGGGCTATATTAATAATCAGTGGAGAGAAAAAGGCCTGCTAAGTCATTGGAGTATAGCTGACATCTGAAATGATGCAAATTAATCACATTGTAAAACTACTTATTTCTCTCCACTGGTAATAAAGGAATTGTGGGGTGGCTCAGATTTAGATATTTACATTGAAGGTATTAAAATTATGTGTCTGAATACAGGGGGCACAGACATACCAGAAGTTGTCCCACAAACTAGCAGAGTTAAAGCATAGCAATGTTTACTGTTAAACATCCCTCAGGAACTAAGCAAGGTAAAGGAATACTTCCAGAGTGGCAAGACTTTCCTCGTAAAACATTAATAGAACTTCACATAAAGTCTGAGGCTCATGCAACAGTGAATAAATTAAACTGTAATGCAAATAAAACATAAAGAATTCACATACAACAGTAGTGTGAAATTGAGGATTGTATGAACGGTAATGGGAACAAGCACGACTGTGTATCCTCCAGAACTTTAAATTTTACCTTAAAGTTAGCAAGACTGTTAAGAAGAAATGTTATTTAAGTTATCTGAATTTAAAGACTCATTTCAAAGGTCTCTGGGCATTTATAGATAAAAATGTGTGTGTGTGTGCTCACAGATTCAGTTCTGTGCCTGAGAGACAGCCTTTTTGTGTTCTTTCATTACTAATACAAAACAGCCTTAACCTTTATGAGGCAACTGAATATTATTAATACCAAAGTGTCCTAATCTTGTATAAGGCAAACAAACACACCTTATTTATTACTAAGATGGCCTGTGACCACAGAAAGCTTCAGCTCATTGATTTCTCCTGAATCTCCTATCCTGCAGTGATTTCCAGGCATCATCTTCTTACTGACATGACCAAAGCCAGACTGGACCTATACCATCTACAATGTTTATTCATGCTTTGCTAACCTCCTATTGATATTGATTTAACTTACTTCCAAGGTTATCTTATGCTATTTAGTAGACTAAGGGCTACTAAATGAGTTGAGGTAGCATGAAAGGCTTGAATTAGCCACAAGATGCTCCAAGCCAGATATTTGGGAATGACTTCAGAACAGATGCCAACACTGATTGATTATTCCTCTGTGAGGGCACACCTCTGGCTTCTTGTCAGGTCAACTGTACATCTTCATTCACCTTTGGAAAGGCATAGAGATTTGGGAGCTGAAGATCTGGTACAGTGAGAGCTGCATGCCACTCTAACATTGAAAGCTAAGTGCTGCTGCTCTTTGGGTTATTGAAGGCTTTTTTGGTACTCAGTGGAACGAAGCCTTGTATTGCTAGAATGAAACCCAAATTACTAACAAGTATTACACGATTCCAGTTATTTGACAAGAAAGGATAACAAGGAGGGTACTGAGAAGTTAGCTGTAACGTGGGTTTTGTATTAAAAGCCAGCCATTGAACGATGCTGTCATAATCTGTTACCTCAGAAATTAGCTTTTTCCTCTTAGGTTGCTTTTTTTTAACTCATACCCTGTCACTCATTTCAAACTGTAGCTGCAAAAAAGATTGCCTTTTTCTACTCTTATGTCTGTATGTCAGTATTCTGGGATATTCCTTGTGGTTCCCAAATACCTTTTATTTCAAGTTCTGCCTGTCTCCCTTCCTGCCATCCTTCTTTCTGTACACCACACAGTGATATCTTAAACTCTTCAGATTTCTTTCTGTCTTTGTCATTTGTTCATTCCAAGTCTCTTGCCCAGTATTTTTAGACAGAACAGCCTCTCAATACACATTGAACTCCAGCTCTTTCACATGGAATTAAAAATCTGCCTACTTAATTTATGATTACTTCATCTATTGTGCTTCTATCTTCTGTGTTTCGTTTCCTCTGACCCTCTATGCTGTAAAAAAGGCACTGACTAGCTGGGTTTTTTTGCAAGCTGTACAATGTTAAGTGTATGCTGTAATAATAATTACAAACATTAGTGCTGATTGAATTTTTTAGCATTAGCACAATTGCTTTGCTCTCCTCTTGTATCATGGGCAGTGGAGTAAGTCCTGAACCCCCGTGCATCTTGTTGTCTGTGTTGCAATGATGTAGTTTGTTTTGGTGCTCAGAGGGGACCGTGTACAAGTTTACAGCTCTCACTGGCACTGAGGACCATGCTTGCTGTGCAGTACTGATGCATATTCTCTGATATTTATGTGCTCCTCTTCAGCCCAGGAGAGACCTCTCTGTCAAATGTGTCAATAAAATGTAAATGGTTGAATACCTTTTATTGAGGTTTTAATCAAAGTGGCCCACAAGACTGTATAAAAGTAACTGAAATTGGGACATTGACAGGAATACAGCAGGGGCATGACCACAGCAATGCACTAGCCAGTTCTAATGGCTATAATTTCACAACACTACTAAAGGAAATTACAGAAGACACAGTGGGGTGAATTAACCCTAGCTGTAACTAACTGTTGTCTTTTACAGAGTTGCGAGGTGGGACTTGGTGAATGCGGTCCTTTCTCTTCAATTAAACTACATCTTTACACTGCTATTAGTAGTGATGCACAGATGCTGACTGAAATACGTTAACTGTTGCACTCTAATGTAGGGCAGACTTGTCAGTGAAAACTCAGATTGGCATTAGATATTGTAATTCATGAAATAAAATTAATTGCTAAAAATATAATGCATTTCAGAATTAAGTGTACAATTGCTGCAAATGATCAGTTCATTTTTGGAAGAGAAGCAGATTGAATCACTTGTATTTAAATAAAGACAAATTCTAAAACATAGTCGTAGCACAGGAAAAACGTACTGCATTAGCTTGTACACAATTCACAAATGACATTACCAGGCAGCGAAGCAACAAGGCTCACTTACAGAAGCACTCAGTGTGCCATCCATGTGGCTATAGCTTGTGAACATCTGCGCAAAGTGTCCTAACTATCAGCAACAGTACTGATAAAGTCAGAAAAACCCTTTTATTGTAGCCACAGGTTAAAAGTACTGATGAAGTTAGAGCCAAGCTATTTTAAAAAAAAAAAAGAGAAGGCTGAATCAACAGACTCGTTTATACTAATACAACCGCGCCCTTATCAAAATTGATTTGACTAAATGAGAATGATCATCCCCTAACTGATACAGTGGTATTGGTATAAAAAGCAGTGTGTAGATCAAGCCCACACACCAGGGAATGAGGAGGAGCCCCTTAAAAGTTTTAAGAGAGCTCCCACGCCTTCCAGGCTGTAGCACTACTAGCTGCTGCTCCAGTTTCAGTTCACTTATAAACATTGAATCCAGCCTCAAGCATCATTTCACTGAGGTCACTTGAGAGAAAAATTGAATTATTCATTGTGTTTTTAAAAGGTTTTGAACTTCAAATGTTGAAGAGTTCACAGTCTATTCTATATAAAATACTGAATGACTTCAGAGAGCAATGTTGATTTTGCTCTTGGGGCTCTGCTGCTGTCCATAAAGCATTCAGGCAATGTTCTTGTAGTTTATGATGTCAGAAGTGTAATCCCTTGAGTGAATTATATATATCTGTATTTATGCCAGGTCATCTTATTACCCTAAGGTTTATAGACATTCCGGTTGCTTCCACCAGCTGACAGGTTTTTAAAGTCTGGGCAGCACTTTTCTTCAGTAGCACCCATATCTCAGGTAAGGGTAAAGTCCCAGGCCTTAAGTGTGACATCATGATAGTACGAAAAGAGTGTTAAAAGTTCAGGCCCGTTCCATCTGATCCTAATAAATGTTTATGACAGCCTATGCCCTTTTTCTTTCAGATGCTAACAACTCTTGTTCAAGCGGGTATAATTTTTCTGAGACTGAATCTTCCTGTCCTTTTTCAAAAATACTCAAGAGGAAATTTTTCTGTCCATCTCAAGCACTATACTGTTTAAAATACAGCACTTTTAAGCAGGCTGCTTTGAATTTCCTATCCCTGTTGAGCAGTTCCCCAATGTAAAAGAAAAAGCACTTTATGGGAGAAGGAGTGAGAAGTGTCTTTGCTGGTAGTAAGGACCATTGTCTTTCTAGGGAAGGAACTTAAACTGTAATTACCAATAATTCTAATTCAGCGAACAGGGAATTGGGAAGAATGCCTTGAAAGTCAGTTTTCAATTATTTTCATTGCCCTCAATATAAAATACATTTGCGATAGAGTAAATAGGCAGTCTTCTAGACTTTTTTCCTAGTCTAGGAGCAACACAGTAAGAGCAATTATGAAAGTGTACTACTCATCTTACTATTTATGTCTGTTTTGTATTTACATCTGGCAATGATTATACACTGACGGCTGGTATCCAATCCATTCATCTATTTTGCAGGGTTTGGTTGGGCGGGGAGGAAAACTTATTGGGGAAGGTAAGCTAAAGGTCTGAGAATTGCAGCTAGTGAGATTTAGTCATTTCCCTCTCTTCTGACTGGTATTGCTCCCACCGAGATTTAGCTTCTGTAAAGTTAGGTCTTCTGCATTGCTGAGCTTCTTCCCTTGGATGACAGTTTCATTGTTCCAAGGGAACATAGCTGACAGAGAAGGTCATCGCTGCAGAGGGGATGGCAGTCTCTCAAGTACCTAAGGCCAGTCCCACAGAGAGTTTTGAGGACCATGGCAATGACCTTCACCTGGACTCTGAAATCATGGGGGAGTTTGCGCAGAGACCAGCGTGCCTGGACGATGTGTTCATAGTGGCTTGTGTTGCTAAGCAGACAGGCAGCTGCTTTTTGTAGCAGCACGAGTTTTTTCATGATATATGTTCTGTGTTTTTCATTCTTGGATACTATGAGATGCAGTAATCAAGCCTGGAGGTCATACACATGTGTGGATCCTTGCTGCCAAGCCTGTGTCTGATAGATACTGGAGAGAGTATGTTTTTCAGTACTTCATCCAACAAAATGTTGATGTTTACTAAGGTGGCAGATTTTCTTTATTTCTTTGTTGTCTTCATTGTGAGTGAAGAGGGAGAAGTAGTGGTTTGACAGGATGTAGGAGTAGTTCTTGCACCCTGTGCATCCCATACATCCTCAGGATACACAGTCTCCGTGTGTACAGATTGAGGTTTATGCGTTCTCCAATTTGCTCATAGGGTGGCAGTTGTTGACTAGATGATTAAGAATGTCCTGTTAAGAACTACGGTTCGAATTTAGCTCTATATTCATGTCTGCGTAACTAAGGAACAACAGCCCGTCTGTAGTCTGATTGCTTTCCTTGCTTCTCCAGTGTTTAGCTTTTAATTTGCTTGAAAATAACAACAAAAAACTATTTCCATTGAACTAATTGGTGCTTTAAGAAAAAAATGTGCATGTCCCTTTCCTAAATGTGAAAAGAGGAGACTTGGTGCTCACAAGCGTGTCTGACAGCTAGACTAACTACTCTGTACAAACAGTTTTCATGTCATACTCTTGAAATATTTTTACATAGAGCAGCTAACAAGACCTTGAAGAATTACTCAGAAACCGTGTTTCTGTTGAGCATGTATTGCCACACACAGGCGCTGAAAAAAAGGAATAAAACCCACTACGATCATCACTAACATTACTGTAGTATTTTGTGGATGTTCCTGCACTGGCTTATGTTGGTGGCAATAAGCAAATCACTTATTTTTAAGTATTTGTGCACCTTACTCACTTTGTTAGGCAGCCTAGCAACCCTTCACTCATCGTACATATTAAAAACCAGAAGAGAACTTTTTGTGAAGAATGCTGGTCAGAAAGGCCTTAGAAATTGGAAGCAAGGAATCTGTCTCCTGCTGCTGTGTTCAGCAAGCCACTTGCTACCTTAAGCACTTAACTGCAGCACTGATGTGCAAAGCGTCACCACCTTTGTGGCTCTCTCTAGACAGTGGAGAGAGACTGCTACCAGTCTCTGTTCAGAGGGCAGTTCCAAGAGCTGTGTCCTCTGAAGGTGTCTGCCTCTTGGTTATAGAGTCATCAAACATAGCAGTTAAACTTCTAAAGTTATGTACGAGAAATCAAGGCTTTTTGCGGTATTGGTAAGTAAGAAAACATTCAACACACATTGAAGTCTATCATTTTCTTTCTAAAAGAAGAGAATGCTGAACATGCCCCAGAGGAGAATTAGCATGCACATGCCCTCACACTGTCTGCCAGGGATGCGAGGTACTACAGGACAGGGCTGAACCCAGAAAAAGAAACAGATGGTTTGTACTTTTTTCTTTTCTTCTGATGTTAATCTCAGTCATTGCATTCTGTTCGGCTTCTGAGGTTAATCTGTAAGAAGCTAAGTAATTTAAATGCATGTACTGAAGAGAAACATTATTCTTTTTCATATCATATATTCCTTGTGCTTATACTGTTTGTTATTAAATTATTTGAGCACTTTGTGCTGTACAGATGTTGCAGTTTGTTAGGACATCCTTATGTGTTGGTAGAGTTAAGGAATGCTCAGTTTTCACATGCTGATTTTCTACACTAGCCAGAACCCGATTTAAAAAACAATATCTTTTATCGTTGATCCAAATAGTTATTTCATCCTTTCTACTGAGTGGAAACAATGTAGTCATCCCTCCCAGAATTACAATCTTTTTTGTTATACCGGGGCAATTCTAGTTCAGTAATTTGCCTTGAGGTGACTAAGGAAAACCCTGACTGTTTGAGAGTAGATACTGTCTGCTACAGTAGTAGGTGCCTACCTTCCCCTCTCCTTCCCTCCCTTCTTCCAGAGCTAGTAGAAGCAATCACATTGTCTACTTGTCCCTTCACCAGTAGCAAGGTAGCTCTAAGCAAGTCAGAGTCCCTTAATAGTCCCGTAGCCTACTGGAAGGGGCAACTGACTACCAGAAGTAATGCAAAGCAAAGGGGATTGCTCTGGTTCCACAGGGGCCACCAGACTGGCAAACTGGATCCATGATCAATTCTTTCTGTAGGATGAAGGAAAGCCTGTTGTCCTGATTGTGCAATGGGATCGTCCAGAGCAAGTCTTCCAACAGTGAAACAACTTCTGTTAGTTCTCTGGTGGAACAAAGCAATACTGGGCATTTTTATTTCCCAGTTCTCTAAGTTCAATTATAGGTTTTATTTTAACATAAATGGAAACTTAGAAAGGAGTCCAAGATTTGGCTTGTGTTGATAAGATGAACATAATTGCTGTACATATAATTTTACTGAATTTACAGATCTGTGCAGTTAACCTTCTCAGAAAAAGTATTTCTAAATGAGGTCTAGCAGAGGTTGTCTATGTTGGTCTTAAAATAGACAAATGCACGGCATTCTGATGGTATTAAAAATGTCTGGAACAATTGTTAGTCTGAGAGGGAAGCTTCTAGGGCTGCTCCCAGGCTTAATTTAGTCCAAGGATGTAACAGTTTGGGGAAAAAAAAGCTATTATAAAACCTAAAATAAAAAGTTCATATTTAATCTGCTAGAAATTATAATATTTATTTAGAAACTGTTGAGATGTACTGTTTATTAGTACAGGAGAAACAGACAGCTGGTAGAGTCTTTCTTCATCATTCAATATAGACATGTTAAAGACAAAATGAAGTCTGAGATGTGAACCAAAACATTATTTTGATTAATGATAATTACTACCTGTGTTACTAACTGAAAAGTGTTACAAGTAATGCATTTTTCTCTTCAATCTGGTAATATGCCACAAGTATATTTTGAAAAACAAGAACATGGAGGTAAGAAAACCTAGCCAAAACACAGCTGTGTGTGTTGAATGAGAGTTACCAAAGTCACCTCATCGCATCTTGGTATTGTGTTATATTTCTGCTGCATTGTCTTGGCTTCTTTAGAAAAGTAAAGCTTGGAGACAATTAACTACAACTACTGAGGAGTTCAGTAATAAGCCCATAATAATAATAAAACTGTGTTTAAGTCAATAGCTTAAAGAAAACAGCTGTGTAAGAACAATGACTTTTGAAACAGAGTGTATCTTAACAGAAGCTCAGATCCCACATATTTCAACCTTGTTCATTTGTCAACATAAAGGCAAGATAAAGTCTTGTGGGATTAAGTAAACTCCATAGCTAAAAATATAGTTTGACACTTCTTGTAGACACGACAAGTCTACACAAAGAATATATCGGTATTCTTTTCAGCTATAAAAGAATATGTTTTTAAGAGAGGGTGAATACTTTTATTTAGAATAATTAGAATTTAGATTCAAGCAGTGTAGCATTAGTACCTTCAAATAATTTTAACCAGATGTTGTTACATTTTTCTTCTTCTCAAGTTTTACAAATACAGATGGTAAGGAAATCATGTGTGAAATATTTCTAAATAGAACCCTTAATTAATATTTAGAAACTATTTTGCAGTTGGTATAATTTCTAAAACTGTTTATCTAATGTCTTAAACTGTATGCCATAATTAGAATTTAATAATTTTCTTAATTTTGTTCAGTGAATGCAGAATTTTGGTCATTTTAAGCTCTGTATTTCATATGTACTTTCCAGCAACTTTATAGCATACCTGTTCCTAAATTGACCATACCATCCACACTGATGCTAGTTGAGCTATATGCATTAGGTATTGTTCATGAGGAACAAGTGACAGACACCAAGAGTGTCAGATCTGTAATTTACGTGAAACAGTTCTGGTGAGAGTGTAGTAAATGGTGACAGGAAAGTCTGACTGCCTTGTGAGGCACCAGAATGCAAGAAGAGCAGGAAAGTCGTTAGGCTAAACTCTGGTCTCTTTTAGGTGAGTATAAAATAATGATCCTTCTTGCCATACATTTGCATTGATGGTCCTAAAGTTTACAGCTGTGTAATGGAGAGCAGAATCTAGCCCTTTCATCCTTTTTCATAGTAACTTTCCACTGATTTTGGCAAGATGAAGATCCTGAGTCAGAGCTGCTGTTAACCTTCAGAAATGAGCAGAAAGTATTTTGGAATCCCTTGTGAATCATAAACTCCTCCATCTTTGTTTTGGTTTGGCAAACCCATTTCTATTGCCATGTGTAGAACAGCTGAGGTTTTTCTTCCACGTCAAGCATCACAAGGTTAACTTTGCAAAGGGCAGAAATATATTATACTTTTCATGCATGGGCAGCCTTTTGGATTTTTGTGGGAAGTGTCTCATACCAGCTCACCCTCCAGTAGATATCTGGATGGTCCCAAGGCATACTTCAATTATGTACTGTATTTGCAGCATCTTGTTACTAACATCCCAACAAACAGAAGAAAAGAAGATGTCCTTGGCAAGCCATAACTACACCTCCTCAATCCAGGTGTGTGAACCTCACTGCTTCTAGAAGAGTGAGGTTTGTATAATGAAGTCTGCATGTTTATAGCTGGAGCTACAGGTGTAACAGGTCACACCCTTTGCCAGGCTGATTGATGGGAAATTGGTATGATGATGATGCCTTCAGGAGGTGGGCAAACACCATTGATGTTTAACAGTCTGGACACTAAGAGCTGAGTCAGAGCTTGAAGAGCTTTAGGAGCAGAAAGGTACAAATGTGGTTTGGAGCTTTTACTGTCTTCTCATGCCCAAGTCTCAGACTAGGGATCTGGGCCAAGAAGTACTGTAATCTTAGACACTTATTTAAAATGCAAGTCACATTAGACTGTTTTTCACATGGAAGACAAATGTTATGTGTCTGCAAAGACAACTCCAGAAAAAATAAAGCATGTCCAAAACGTGCCCATAACTTGATATTTATTGTGATGAAAAAATGCTGAAATCTCCAGTATAGCAAACAGGCACAGCTGTCTAAGCAAGTTCATTTAAACTCAAATAGCTAAAGTTGGATGCCTTCCTTAACATTTCTGTGGGGTTGGTATCATTTGTCTGGTTATTTTTTTGTATCCTACAGGAGCTACAAAGCAGCATGTCATGTTCTTATGGCCATGACGATGTTGGGGTCAAACAAGAGTGTGGAAATGAAGATGGCCATGGCCATGCAGAACTTTCTTAAGTGGCCTCTTCAGTCTTTTTCTACCGTCCTTCAGCTGGGTATTACGACCACACACATGAATCAGCAGAATGGCTCACATGAACCCTCTCCATGCACTTCAGTGCAAAGTCAGCGGGCTTAAAATGCTGCCAAAAGCTTCATTGTTTTGATCTGAGAAAGCTAACTACAGATTTTAAACTCCCCAACTTTATTCATAAGTGGAAAATGTCACAAAACAATATAAGCCATAGGAATCTGCTGCTAGTCATGTTCCAGTTGACAACTTAATCTATTCCTAATCATTGTGCCATAATATTTATTGGTGGGTTTCTAATTTATAGTGCAATTAATGAGAAAGGAGTGTAGTCAGAAACCACAGGACTTATTTTGAAGCTGGAATTTTGTTGCTATCACACTACTAACAGGAAGGAAAAAAAATCTTTGCAAGTTACTTATCTATAGAACTTCTAAAAAACCGCTAAAATAATTATCATTAATGGATTTTCTCTGAAGTGGAACACATTTGTACAATGTATGCTAATAAAAATATTCCAAAAATTAAAAAGCCAGAAACTTCTTCGATTGGAAAAATATAAATAATCTAGAATGTGAAAGAAGACAGAGGCCGAAAAAAAGGTAATTTGGAGATTCATTCATAGCAATTCAGAATTTCTCACTCAAAAATTTTAGATTAAAAAAAAACCCCACACTCATACTAATCAAGTAGTTAAGTGACAGTTACAAAAACAATGAGCAGAGGCAAAATGTATTTTAACTCCATTTCAGTATCTTCCCACAGCAGAATGAGTATTGTAAAAGAATTTATTAAGAGCAACCACGCGTATGCTGTCTGTGCTGATTGCGTATTCTGCTGTAAAATAGTATGGATGTATACATACTATATATTTAGGATGTCATATAAGAATTTTGGCACATAAATGCCCTTCGTAAATGGCACCCTTCAGAAATATCCTTTTCAGTGCTCAAATGAGAACTTCTGTGATGCTATAGCTAAAACCATATGTAAATATGCCTTACTTGTTTTGCTTGGGTATGCACTTAAACCTGATATTAATTCTTCTGTTTGAAGTAGTTCATTCTTTGCTTTTGTAACACTTCTGAAGCAACATAGCGTCTTCAGCTCTGCTTCATTCTCCTTTCTAGAAGCGCTCTCTCACTGCCCATTTTTGTTTCCTAGCATTCTGAAATTATTTTGTTACTAATAATTGCAGTGGAGTTGTGACAGTGTAGAGGCAATGCAGATTGCCAGAAAGCTGGCATACTTTGAGCTTTCTCATTGACTCCCAAAGAACACTTTTAGATCATTTTGTGTAAACGGAAGAATCAATGGAGAAAATCCCACTGGAGTGATGGAAGACAAAATTAATCCCTGAGCTTGTACAAAAAAAGTCTTGAGCCTTGAAGTAATGTGTTTATTTATTACAGAATATTATTTCCTGATAGGAATGGTAAGAGACCCAGTGAGACTAGTGTGAGGATGGCATGCTATTGGGAGGCAGGTGGCAAGAAGGAGGGTCATTCAGTAGGAGAGTGGTAGATAGTCCACTATAATAGACTTCCCCGCTTTAGAGACTGGGACAAGAGCTTGAGCCTGGCATTGTTGACTGCATTTGACTTTGCAGTCTGTAAACTGCTGCTCATCAAAAGTCTTTGTGGAACTGGGACCTAAGTTCATTTTTCAGGCTGTTAGTCTCTGCCAGTCTGATTTTAAGAGCACTCTGTTCAGGCCAGAAAGGCATATGCATATGAAATATTTAATCCTATGTTTATGCATAGGATACATGCATAGACAAAAATGTATATGCACCTATTATTTATGTATAAACTTATTTTCTTGTACTAGCATGAGACTTGTGACTATCACTTTTTAGTGTGCTATTAAAAAATTCACCATTAAAAATAAACTAATCACTAATGTCATTTTACAAATTTTAATCCCTCAGGTAACTTATTTTTCCAAAAGCCTACATCCCCCTTTTTCTACTTGTAAGAGTGCTTAATATAAGTATCTCCATGACACAGGAAATCAAACACTCATTTGCTGTTTTTATGCTACATTGTTATACCGAAACAGCTAGCCAATTGTCATTTTTCTGACCATTTTCATCAATTCTATGCACCAGATCACAAGTAACAGCTCCAAATATGTCCTGTTTACCATCATTGGTAATTGCCAGCATATGTTTGGTTACTGTGTAGTCAGAAATGGAAAAAACGATTTTACTAAAATTGGCAGAAAATTACTTTCCAATACTGACTGTGAGTGTTGTGCTATGGTTAAAGAACTGAGACTAAAGAATGTGATTCTGCAGTCAGTCCTTCCATTGCCTGATCACTAACTTGCCTTCAAAATCTGTCTGCAAATTGTTTGCAGGATTGTCCCAGATCTTTCATAGCCTCATTTTTCTAATGGAAATGATTGACAGTAGACACATTTATGTGCAAAGCCAGGGATAGATAGCTTTACAACACAGGATTCAAGAGCTGTTCAAATTTATGTCCTACGTTATTGGAACCCAAAAGTTTCGTGGTTGCTGGGATGGGTCTAGGCTTGGTGTTGGAGGTATCTGGCACAGAGAACCTACATTCAGCAGTGCTAATCACCTTCCCATTTGTACTCCTAATACAGAAGAAGCCCCAACGAATCAACATTTGATAGATCATCAATCAGAGCAAAGAGAAAACTCAAGATTCTTCTCACACTAAACTAAATTTAATTGCTGTCTGCTGACTACAGGTTTACAACATAATTTAACCTGTTAGCCTATTAGCTACTGAAAAATTCACCAAAATTCACATCATGAAACAGTTTAACTTGATTACATTCGTCAATTGGAAAAAAATAGAAGGAGTACAGCCTAAATCCAAATCCATATGTGCAAACCCCAGCATAAGAAGCACAAGGATGTGCAATGGATAGATTGCATAGTCAGGCCTGGATCATAAGAACAAAAGCTGTGTTTTGTGGTACTACATCAAAATTAATATGCCTGCCTCTCAGGAGGCCAAGGCATTTTAGGTCTGCTGCCTGTGAACTGAAGTTAAGTACATGCAGATGGCATTGTGGTCCACTGAGAAGACACGCTGGCTTGTATTGATGCCAGTGTAGAGATTTCTTTGCTGCATTCCAGCATTGCTGCATTGTGGACCAAAGATGCTCAAAGACTCATATAAAGTCTCTTCACATATTTATCAAGTGAGATCGTAAATCTTATAAATTGCTAAGCAATTATTCCGTTGTTTCTCTAGCAGACATCAGAGATTCACATGACAGCTCTGGATTCTGTATTTTTAAGGTGTCTTAATTACTCATGAAAGTGAAAAATCTAGAGACTACTCTAATTAGGAGTAGTTTCTTGATTAAGAACTTTAGGTAGTATCTATTTTCTGCCTGTCTTTCAAGCACATGGTAACACTGGGGTCTTAGACCTGAGCTTTCTGCCTCCAGAAGTTGTGTCTTTAGTCTGTTTTGGCTTTGTTCTTGTCCTGTGGGTTGATCTCCTGTAGTATGTGAACAGCTGTTTGGATTCTCTTTCGAACACTTCAGGAATGAATGGTCGATCTGAGATGTCCTAGGAAGTATTCCTAGGACATTAAAGCGGTAGCTTTCTCTAATCTAGGGATAATCTACCTGTCAGTGTCAACCTTCATTTCTGTTGAAGGAAGTGTAAACAAGTACTTTTAAGCTCTGAACTGGATCTCCATTCTTTTGCAACTGTATATTAGTATTTACTGAGCTTATTTCAACCTCATGCTCTCATTTTTAGTATTTTATCATTTCCACACTTCTCTCTCCCTGTCTTCCATCAAGGTTGCTCTCTTTTTAGAACTTGTTTCAGTCATCTCTGACTGTCTATTTTCTTGTTTTATTTTCCCATCAAAAATGATCAGATTTTTCAAAGCTGATAAGGGTCTTTATTAAACTTCAGTTTTCTGTGCATAGGGTTCAAGAGGTCCTAGCACAAACTAAAAATGCCTGTATATTCTGTATTTTTGCATGAGAAATACTTCATATTAGGCCTAAGGTCATACCAATTTTAGCTAATCTAGAGCTGTAGCCATATTTCATTCTTCATCTGTTATAAAATGTTTTTTGCCAATATACACAGGGGAGTTGCAATTTTAATAAAAATGTTTACAGATATTACTGATTTTCAAGCATACGTAGATTTATGTTTATATGCTTATATAAATAAACCTTAAAAATTCTGTTCCAATTTTTCAGCCAACTGACATGGACATTTTCTTGAGATTCCTATTTATGTGACAAGATAAATCAGGGGATCTATGTTCCAGCTTTATGCATTATATGTATCACCACTTATATTTGTCATTTATGCTTGAAGTTTTACCACATTAGCTCTGCTAGATAGTAGTTAACCCAGGTTAATATGTACCTAGGTTAAAATGCAAGTGCATCAGCACTAGCTTAGGTTTTTCACAGACTGTCTTTCAAACTGGAGGTGGAATGGAGTTGTCAGGTACAATGTCACAGTACTCTTATACAATCAGGCTACTCAGTCCTGGGCTGAATAATTTTAAAATACATTTTTCTGAGCATGGTCTTATGATTAACAATGAGAACTCAGAGGCATTGAAACTGGAGTCTAGGGACTGGTTCAAAGATGACCTATCGTAGTCAAGGCAGGGAGGATGAGACTTTAGTAAAGTAGAAAGTATATATTTGATAGAGAGGTGGTATAACATATATAAAGTAAATTAACTGTAAATATGTATTTACTTTACCTATTGCAATAGTGGATATCCAGTAAATATAGTATTTTTATCTTTTCCCAGGTAAAGTGAATTTTATTGTCTCATACCTCTTGAGAATAGGCAGTTATTGTTTGAGAACACTAATAATCTGACTGAATTTTTGCCTTCTCTTTACAATTATAAGGCAAAGGTATATTATTTTTTTAAGTCTTTCTGTTTATGCTTAGTCATTGGAGAGCTTTTTGTTTCTTATTTATCAATTAAGATTTCTAGAAGGTATTAAGACAATGTGATCTGGGCTCTGAAGGGGGGACTTACATTTTCCCAAATTATGAATTTTCCCTCCTTGTTCTAGGAGAGCAAGGCAAAGAGCTGGAGCTTAGCCAAATGGTCTACTTAGAAAAGCCAAAATGAGAATGCTCCTGGGTTATGTTAATATCATAAGGGAAACATATATAAACATAGGCAGGATGAATGAAATAAAGGTGATTTTAAATTGTACATTATAGCTAATTCAAGCATGTAAATATAATCTGCATTCAATTTCCTGAAAACTCTGGGGAAAAAAGCAGAATTACTATGTCCAAAAAAAATTACCAAACACCTGATCTGGCTGAAGAAAAGGGATGACTTAACAAAACAGTCAGAAGAGAAGGGATAAATACTAAATACTAATACAATACTAAAACTAGTATTTTATTTTTTTAGTTAGAGGCAAAAAGGTCAAAGCTTAAGGCAAAATAAGGCAGTCCTGTTATATACTGGCAATCCTGTTATATACTCTCCATGGCATTATGCTAAATGTAAAACAGCTTACCAGCTTCATTGAAAGCTGCTTACCAAATTGTTAGTACAGAGTTTTGCAATGATTAGGGAACATTCATTATTGCTTTGTAAAGAAAGAAAGAATTTAAGATACTGATTATAAACCCTTCAAAAGTTATGGAATGAGAAACGGCCAAAGCCTAAGTAAGATGTTGAGAAGTCAACTGGTTTTCAACTAAATACCAGCCAGACAATTTTCAACAGAAGGTGCACAATCTTATGCAAAACACTGATTAAAATGCTTAATCAAGTAAGCCGAGATGACAAACAAGACCAGCTGTAGAGCAAAGATTGTACTATATCAGCTGTGCACACAGTATGGCTCAGCCTTGAGAAATGTCCACATGAGAAGTAATAATTGACCAAAAAATTGTTGTTCAAAAGAGAATCTGATAAAAAAATCTGCTTTACACCGTGTTGATAGAGCAGCATTTTTTAATTTGTAACATCTGAATTTTTAAGAAAATCAACTTTCACTTTCATGTAAAGTTGGTCTCCTTGAGCTTTTTCTCCTTTGTTCTTTTTTAAAGAATATGTTGGTTTTCTCGACAGTGTGTCTTATGAATATGTATAAGGTAAAAGTACATTTTAATGAGTGACCATTAGCTGACTTGATATGGCTTTGTGTGTAGACAGCAGATAAAGAATAAACATGTCGAATAAATGGCAAATAACTGTGCAACCATGATCTAATGTTATTTGCTTTCTTCTAAATGATATCAATCCTGCTTCCCCATGGGATGAATGTTTGCAGATGGATAGTGATGCATATGAAGCCAGGAAAGAAATCTTGAAAAAATCTTGATTCTTTGTTTATATGAGAGAGACTCAATTTCAAATAAAAGTACAGCATGGGCACAGACTTTATAATATAGAAGGCTGAATAACAACTGTATATTAAGGATTGTGTTCTCAAGTGTGCTTAAAAGTGGAACAAATTTACTTCCATTCTCTTTGAATGTTCTGTTTGCCCAGAGGTCCTGGCATTCTTTCGCTCCTTATTGAACTAAAGCAACAGAAATACAAAGTTCTGCCTATGCTCGGGTAACTAAGCATTTTGGTTAAAGACTGCTATTTTCTATAGCCAAGGGGATGTGAGAAAGCAATGTTACTACCAATCATTTCTAGCCATCCTTGACTTCCCAGCCTGCAAAACCAGGTATCTACTTACTGTCAAATTTGCTGTGGAACATCTTTCAGCACAAGTCCAGAAGGAAGTGTAAAATCCTGTCCCTAGAGTTACAGCAACTTCTTTCAGCTCTTGTCTTGCTGTACTTCTTTTTCCAAAATACCCTCTAGCAACCCACGTAGTACTCAAGAATTCTTCACAAACCATTATCCCCTGTGTGTCTTCAATATTATTCCCAAACAAGGAGCAGATGAAACATTTTCAGTTGTATCCATTAATGTTTAATAACCAGCTTTCCCCTTTGGTGTTTATTATACAAAAAGATATCAATATTCTCAGTTGTTAAAAATTGTAATATTTTGTCTTGACTCTGCAGTAGCAGGAATTTTATCTGAAAGACAAACTTTGGAGTTTGTGACTATAAGAGTGTCTTATCTTCCACTTCATTTCAAGGCATCATATTTGGTGAGAAGTCTTTGAAAACACAAACCTTAAAACCTGGATGCAAATAAAAGGAAACTTAAGTATATTATCTTTCTTAGTTTGGTATATCTGAGCTGAGCCAATCACATCATTTTAAGGGAATAGCAATATCACTGTGCTTGAAACACTAAAGGCCTCCAATATTATGATTCTTTAATAGAGAAAACTTAAGTGATTATCTCAGTTTTCTGAGTAATTAATCCCAAAAGTTCCCTATTCAGGGAATAGGGACATTCATTTTGTGTTCCTCTTTCAGCACTGAGAATACCTTGAACAATCCTGATACAGTTTAAGAGTAATCATCATTTCTCTGCTTTCTGAAAAGAAATTACTTTCTTTTTGTGCAATTTTTGATGGGTATTTTTACATTTTAATTATAATTTGAGGTGTTAAAAAATTCACTGTCTGCATGTTCTTAAAGAACACAATCTGATGCAAAAAATGGTTGACTTTTTCAAAGCGAAATATTTGTTATTCAGAATAGCAAGTGACTTTGCAACAAAGTCTGGAGTTTTTCCTCTGTTGAAGTGGAACCAGTACTAACCACCTTCTACCGAGTACCTTCCGTGTACACTCTTTATTCTGGAAGTAAGACCAAAGTAATTTTTTTTAAAGGGGATTAGACAAAACTGTGACCATGCTTGCACCTCAAGTACAGAATTTCCCAGCAAATGTAGACAAATAGAAGGTTTTCTTAACTGTTGATGGATTATGTTCTTAATGTGATTGTAGCTTCAATATAAAAGGGTAATTAAAAACAATTAACGATGTTTGCCCATAAATCTGGCAAAGGACCAGGAGCTGAGCAGAAAATTCTTTTAGTGGTATAATCCCCTGTAGTATGGTAAAGAAAATATTGTAAAGAGCCATGGGAAGGTTTCTCAGAAGTACTTCATGAATTTTTGCGGTTTGTGTTCTGTTAACAGTTTTCATGTTCAAGTTAGTATTTCTAGAAATTATGAGAAACTTGTTTTGTGCAGAATTGTTCTCATTCTCTACTTAGAGTGAAAATATAGTCGTATAGTAGCTGTGTTTGGTATGAGTGCAGAACAGGAAAGGCCATGCAAAGGAGGTTTCAAGTTCCCATTTACTTATTCTGAAGCTACAGCTTCTCTGTGCCAGTCGCCGTAAGAAGTGAAATGGATTGAAACCACTCTGAGCTGTCAGTACATCGCAGCTCTGAATCAACTGGGAAAGCAGCACAGTGTCAGCAGCATGGAGATGGATTTTTGTTTAATTAGGCTCTTTGTTCTGGCAAGAGGAAGCAGGCGGGTGTCTCAGCAGACTGGCCTGTGTGCCTCCCGCACATCGCTGGGGACCCCCCAGCGTTCAGATGGTTCTCCTGTGGCTTACGTGCCTGGTGTGAGAGAGTGGTGAAAGGCAGAGTGCAAACATCAGAGCTTCATTTTTACCAGGTTCTGCATGATGTAGACACCAACAGAGATTTCTGAAAGATGTGCTTATGCTGCTTATATTTACTCTAGCTAACTTATGCTGTTGATCTAGAACATATTGTGTAAAGTGAAAATAATTCCCAACAATCAAGTGGCAAAACACACCCGTTATATCTCACATTCACTCAGCCTTCTCCACAAGAAAATAGAATCATAGAATCATTAAGGTTGGAAAAGACCTCTAAGATCATCAAGTCCAACCGTTAACCCAACACCTGCATGCCCACTAAACCATGTCCCTAAGAGCCTCATCTACACGTCTTTTAAATACTTCCTCAATAGTCACTAAGTGGAAGTTAGAGAAGAAAAAAGCAAGTGCCCCAAATTATTCACTAGTAATTTGCTATTGTCACAAATTCTTGTCACAAATGTTTCTTCTTCTTTCACTCCCTCACCTGCTATAGAATCACCCTAACACTATGTCCTCACTGCAAGTGTTGCCTATACATTTGTTGGACTTCTCTCATCTATTAGCTCACCAAATAGAATTAAAAGGTATTAGTGGGAAAGGGAAAGGCAGGTGAAAAGGCACCAAGTGGCATATGTGTTGTCATTTATGGACACCAGCATTTTTCTGAAGAGCAAGAACTTCAAAACTACAATTGTCGGAACAGCAAGTGATGGCCTTCTGACACATCAAAACACAGACTACACAGAAGTTGCATTGACAGTTTACAAGTCTGAGTCTCTGAGGGTATCATGATACAAATACAAATGATGATGCTGCCCAAGAGTAATAATTAATGGCCCATTCAGAAAGCTGATGTCTGCATCTGTTATAGCACACGATTACATGCAAGTCTTACCAAGAAACTTGTTAGATGGAGATGTTGAAAGAAGATAGGCCTGAGATTAAATTTGATCAGTAGAAACCTTTGTCTTGGGAACATCTTGCATGGGACTCCTTCGTGTCTTGGGAATTGACATGTGACTTTCTTTAAATACATACCTAGGCTGGTAGCATGCTCCACAGCAGGTACTCTGGTAAGCTTCCTGTTCACAAAGTCCAGAAGAACTGTGTATTGGGTTTGCGTGGCCAGGTTTTGGTAACGGGGGGGCTACAGGGGTGGCTTCTGTGGGAAGCTGCTAGAAGCTTCCCCATGTCCAATAGAGCCAGTGCCAGCCGCCTCCAAGACGGACATGCCGCTGGCCCAAGCCGA
>NW_009194418.1:0-1393 GCF_000690835.1 Fulmarus glacialis | reverse complement strand
TGGAGCAGGCTCCTGGCAGGACCTGTGGACCTGTGGAGAGAGGAGCCCACGCTGGAGCAGGTTTGCTGGCAGGACTTGTGACCCCCTGGGGGACCCACGCTGGAGCAGTCTGTTCCTGAAGGACTGCACCCTGTGGAAAGGACCCACGCTGGAGCAGTTCGTGAAGAACTGCAGCCCGTGGGAAGGACTCATGTTGGAGAAGTTCATGAAGGACTGCCTCCCGTGGGAGGGACCCCACGCTGGAGCAGGGAAGAGTGTGAGGAGTCCTCCTCCCGAGGAGGAAGGAGCGACAGAGACAACGTGTGATGAACTGACCACAACCCCCATTCCCCATCCCCCTGCGGCGCTCGGGGGGAGGAGGCAGAGAAAATCAGGAGTGAAGTTGAACCCAGGAAGAATGGAGGGGTGGGGGGAAGGTGTTCTTAAGGTTTAGTTTTTATTTCTCATTATGCTACTCTGATTTGATTGGGAATAAATTAAATTAATTTTCCCCAAGTCGAGTCTGTTTTGCCCGTGACAGTAGTTGGTGAGTGATCTCTCCCTGCCCTTACCTCGACCCATGAGCCTTTCGTGATATTTTCTCTCCCCTGTCCAGCTGAGGAGGGCAGTGATAGAGCGGCTTTGGTGGGCACCTGGCATCCAGCCAGGGTCAACCCGTCACAAATTGTCTTTAAAAATGTAAGTATTCCTTGCAGATATATCCAGAACTCTTGGAAATCTAGTCAGTACAGCTCAGCATCTATGTTGTAGCTAAGTCAAATGAAAACAGATTTTTTCCTAGTTTTTCATTGCTGCTGATAGTGACCTTTCTGAGCTCTTTGTCCTTTATGAGATTGGTTAATTGTGACTGGCAGGCACATTCAGATATCAAAATTTTGCTTAGGTTAAGACAGTCTCAGAGAATGAATCACACCTTAATTACTATGTGCCACCATTTAGTGTATAGTTTCATATATGCTAAAACAAAGACAGGTCCTATGTTTATGTGACGTGAGTATACAGCTAGGCACCTGGAACCTGTACGTTGCTGTAGTGTGTAGATAAATGGGGAAATGTTCACATTCCTGCAATATTCCAAGGTATTATGGATCCCACCCTAACTTAAAAATTACTACTTGTATTTTGCATAAAAATTCCCTTTCAGCGTGATCACATTTTGAACCTTCTGTCCTTTCCATCAAGGTAGTGGAGGCTACCTGTATGTTAAGCACATGCTGGCTCAATTCTTTCTTCAGTGCTTTGCTTTGTAGCTAGGTGTACAAGATTCATAGGCTGAAAAAAGGACAAATTGCAAAAGGGTCTGATTCTGTAGCTACAGGAGATGGGGAGTCATGGAGGCTGATCCTTAGCCTAGGCACTTGGTGTGCCTTTTTGTCGTGGTTTAACCCCAGCC
>NW_009194417.1:31261-31582 GCF_000690835.1 Fulmarus glacialis | reverse complement strand
GAATAATAGATGTCCCAGTAGGTCCTACAAAAAGCCTGGCCTTTCCAGTAAGGGGAAAATTGGTCTCTGAGCAGCAGAGAGGTCCTCTCGTGCTGGAGGGGTTGGCGGAGGGTGGGATGGTGTCAGCCCGGTGCCATCGTGCTGCCCCAGAAACTCGCTGCCCATCGTGTTTCGGGGAACAGAGCCGAGGACCGGGCAGCGATGCTGCAGCCAAGGCGGGTGGGTGAGGGGACTTGTTGAACCACATCAGTGATTTCTTTCCCCCCTCTTTTTTTTTTTTTCCTGGTTTTGTTTTCCGTTGTGATACTTGAACTTTTTTTT